>NC_079221.1:2720436-2835436 GCF_029633865.1 Lampris incognitus
AGTGCACAAAAAAAACCAAAAACAAATGAAATGGGCACACTTTTAAAGCATTTATTTGAACAGAAATGTGACTTGAGTGAAATATCTTGAGCCGCCTGTTCCGCCTGGCGGCGTGTGCAGTCTTCATGGCCGAGCCCTTGACTGCTCCTTCAGCGAGAAGTATTAGGAAGGGAAAGTTCATGTGCATTTTTGATGGATTGTGCATGTCTTGCCTTCCTCTGTATGGATGGAGAGCCTGTTTGAAGGTCAGTGATTCTCTTCTGGGAGAGTCTTCCCTCTCTCCATGTCCCATCCTGGGAGGACTACCTCCACCCTCCCTGTACTTTTCAAGAGCTTCTAGGATGACTGGGCTGGTCGACCTTGACTCCTTGCAGAGATGAATCTGTTTGAAGACACCCCCCTCCCCCCCCGGCCGCCCCCAACTCTGTCTCAAGGAACTCATGACGAACAAAGATAAGGAAGTCCTCTATTCAGGCTGGTTGCCCACCGCCCCGCCCCGCCCCCCCCCCCGCCCCCTCTTTCATGTAAAATATCCGATTTTCCCAGTCTCGCCCAGGCCGTGGCGCTGGCGCTTCACGTATAGTCGTTTGGAGTGTCGATGGGAGCCACGCGTGCGTGCCAATACTCAGCTGTGTTTGAACAGGTCCTCTTCTGCTTGGGAGCTGCGCTCGCAGGCCGAGTCAGAGCTCACAGTGACGTAGTTAACAGGCGGTCCTTTCCCCAAACTCTGTTACATCCTCTCCATGTTTGCGTTGAGGAGAGGGGTCAGTCTGTAAAATGAGTTGTCGTGTGTGTGTGTGTGTGTGTGTGTGTGTGTACCATTGTGGGAGCGTGTATGTCAGGAGAGAGGGGTTGAACAAGCGCTGAGTGGATCTAGAGAAGTGGCAGGTGCATTATTGCATCAGGCCCTCCCTTGCTTGACACATGTGTGTGTCCCTAATCTCCTTGTGTGATATGACAAAGCTGTTGGGAGCGTAGGCCGGATCACCTCCTGTCTGCTGTGACATACACACACACCCCAACCCCCTCATCGCTTGTCCAAACACACACATGCGGGGCGGCATGGCTCAGAAGCTAGAGCGGGTTGTCTAGTTATCGGAAGGTTGCTGGTTCGATCCCCAGCTCCTGCGGAGAGTGTGTCAAAGTGTCCTTGAGCAAGAAACGGAACCCTTAACTGCTCCTGATGAGCAGGTTGGCACCTCTCATGGCAGCCTCCACCATCAGTGTGTGAGTGTGTGTGAATGGGAGGATGTGAGACGCACACTGTAAAGCACTTTGAGTGGTCGGTAGACTAGAAAAGCGCTGTATAAATGCAGTCCATTCACACACACACACACACACACACACACACACACACACACACACACACACACACATCATCATCATGTCCATGTCCCTTTGACCCTTGGTCCTCACCGGGGACTTACTCTGGGTTATCCACTGGGGAGCTCTGCCCACTGGCTCCGTCTCTGTAGGCGGAAACTTGTATGTGCATCTAACACAACATGCATCAATTGTGTTTGCACATGAAAACCACTTTCAAACACACATACAGACCCACAAAAACACACACGCACACCTACACACATGTACAGCAGCAATCAACACAGCACGGGACACGCCGCCCATCCAGCATGTGTGCACGTCGTCTTTAAGTCGTTGAGTCTCAAGCCCGCCTAGCGGGGTCGAGTCAGGGTGGAGAAGGCGGCGGTACGAGATGTGCCGCGGTTGCAAAGCTGCGTTTGATGAAACGTGCGTGGGCCCCCCGTGGGGTCGATTACTTTAAACCACGCTCTTTTACGTTCTAATCCTGCCTGATTTGATCTGTTGTGGAATTCAGCTGTTGGGAAACTCCACGGCAGACACACGCCGAGGCGAAGGGCTGCACGGCTCCGCCACTTGCAGGCCCCGGCTTGCATGAAGTGCTCGCCTCTCCTCCCTCTGCTTGTGTTATTATCTGTGGATCACACCGAGGGAGGCCTGGGGCCCGCTGCTCATTATAATTGGTTTTCTGCTTGAACTTTCAGAAACTGTCACATCAAAACAAACTAAAATATTTCCTCAGTTTTCTCACATTTTTTCGCTATAGGCCTTGAATTCAAGAAAAACCAGTTGACGAAGTTTACTTGGAGTCGGGGCTTGTTCTTCTTTCCATGGAGCGTGAATAACTTCAGCTGCACCCTGCTAATACACAGACTGACGGTGAAAGCTGAGAAATGGTGTAATTTACATGTAATTCTGCAGAGGTCGTGTACCCCTCTCATGCATGTTTTGCCCCAATAAGGGCCGCTTTGCAGCTCAGCCTCCCCGGCTGAACGAAGCGGGTGGCAAACAAGGTGGGATGCAAAATGTCAGCCATAACATGGCAACAGAGGTACTGTGAAATGGAGCAAAGAATAGAGGCTCACGTCCAAGTTCCAAAAATACCCCCACATATTTGCACACACACACACACACACACACACACACACACACACACTTGCTCTCCCTCTCTTTCTCACTCCCCCTCACTTCTCGCTCTTCTTCTCTCTGTAGACACGTATGCACATTATTTGGCTTAAAGACACGAACAGATTACATGTGCATGGTCGTGTTGTGTCTCTCTTCACGTGGAGCTGTAGCACAAACCGTAGCACGGGACGAGGGCGAATTCACGTTGGAGCCGAGCCCGGTGCATTTGAGCATGTTGACATTTCGTGCAGTGACATCAGAGGGAGGCGTAGTTTGTACCCCTGCATTCAATCAAATTGTCACAAGGTGAGGTGTAAATTCCGTGGACCTTTTTTTTTTTTTAAAGTCTGCACATCACACAAAAAACAGGTCACAGTCGACATAGTTTTTAACAGCTTGGAGCAGAATTTCTAACCACTCCGGAGAATAATGTCCTACCCGTGTGACGTGTGGTGTGAGGGTAACGTTATGTAGATGAGATTTGTCTGGGCATTATCTGCTTGGTGATACCTCGCATGCATCGTAAAACGTGCTCGTGTCTAATGTGCGCTTTAAGAGCTGGTTCCCTGGTCTCCTGCAGCCTCGCCTCACAGACCCACTGCATCATCGGAGCTCATACAAGTCAGTGCTCCCCAAGCCAGACCGAGGTGTTTCTCCCCACTCAGAAACACACACTCTGCATCCCACCCCTTCCTTCTCAATATGTCCTCTGCTACCATCAGCCCGTTTTTTCTACTCCGGTAAGCAGCGAGCAGCGGCTTCATTAAAACCAACTGAATCGGAAACATGTCTGCCTGAGGAAACGTTAACTCTTCCTATGAAGGAAATTTCCGATTTCATTTTGTCAATAAGGTCAAAGGACTCAGCCAACGGGTTCAATACCGATGCACGTTGGGTCCGTAAGCCTGTAAACAGTGGGGCTGCTTTACCGAGACATCCAGCATGTGCGAGTTCACTTGTTTTTCAGTTTCCCTCCTGTGTATGATCTCCGTATGGTTTGCAGAAACCACTCTGCAGATGAATGCCCTGTCGACTGCACTGCATTATTAATTTCTGGTGGTTAGCAAAATTGTGCCCCGGTACAATAAATGCATTAATGGATTTTGCCGTGCTGACCAAACTTGAAACAATAATTGAATGACACCCATCAGAAATCAATGTGCAATAACAGGCTGTGTACGCAGCTGTTTAATATGAAGTAAATATTTATGAGTGATCTGACTAACCATCAAGTCCAGTCAATCTTCTTTGAAAGGATCTTTGCGAGTGATTAACCTCGTTTTACTGGTGCTGTCTGGCTTTGTAATGGCCATTAGAGCCGAGGAGGAGTGAGGCCTTGATTTTTTTTCCTGGTCCTCATCATTCACAGCTTGTCGCGTCCCTTCATCCTTCATACATGGCTGCTGAATTGATTGTCTGTTTAGTCCTATGAATGATAAAGCTGCTCAGGGCCACGGGCTGAGAGAGACAGACGGGGGCCTCCTTCTCTCTCTACGCCAGGTGGGATGCTAGTCTGCATTTGTACGTCACTCATCCCACGATCACGAGCATTTCAGTGCAACAACACACATGAAAAAGGCCCGCAGCTGGATAGCTGCAGATACTCTTATCCGCTCGCTATTGGCCAGTGCTCCTGCTAGCCAGGATTCACGGGATTAGCAGTTGGGTCACACGAGTCAGAGCAGCGAACTGGAGAACTGAAGCGAAAGGTGCAAACTTTGCACCTTTACGGTGAAGATGTTGGATTAGATGGAGACCAATAGATGGAGACCAATGCAGTTTAAAATAAGTAAGAATCTCTGATGATACAGCAGAAATATATATCACTTCAGAGAGATTATGCATTAGAAAATGCTGAGACAATAATAATTTTGAGAAAAAGTTAGCGTGGCTAACAGACCGCACCTCCTTATGTTTACAGGGAGTGATGTGGAACATTTTCACTTTGAGAAAAACAGGTTTGAAATGAATAAGCGACGTGTTCTGGCATCTTTTACATAAAATTCTGCCCACAGATCTGCTTTAAGCGTCTTTGCCCACAAACTGAGCTTTTAATAAGATTGTCATTAAGATTCTCATAAGGATGTTCTGATCATAGGGGCCAATAAATCAAGACTATGAGCGACATTACAAACATGTTTGCTAGACACCTCTAATAAAATTCATACAAGAGAGAGAAAGGTTATTGCCTTAATTCCCCCGCAGCTTGTTTTCCTTTTTGTGATCATGGCATTTGTAAAACAGAACTTCTTCGTAGCCAAATGACCTTAAAGAAAGCATTTCTACTACTGCAGATGGAGAATAAACATGCAATAAATGAATAGGTTTACCCCGGCCGTGTAGTAGTCCGCGCCACAAGTCTGTTGTCCAGCCTGCACACTGCACCTCTGGTAAAAACTCCACATTTCCCTCCGCACCGTCACAGCCGCAGGTGTGATGTGAGCGGCGGCCAGCTTTTCTTTTAAAACGTGCACCACGACTTCAGACGCAGTGCAGGTGAGGGGTCAAGTGCTTTCCCGCCCTTATAACTAGAGCTCATATGAAGGGAAAGTCCAGGTCTCCCAACTTCAGTACTTTGCTCGGTGTCCTTCAGTCCACGATAATTCGTAGGTGACATTGTTCATGCAGGAACCCTAAGTCCTCACATCATAGAAAGAAATCCCCAGACAGGTGGTGGCGTTTCATGTCCCCTCCCGACAGGCAGTGTTCACTACCTACGGCTTTGTACAAAGCAGCCCATGAGAGCTTGGTCCCAATGCATTGCAACCCCACGTCAAGCATGCAGCCCGGTGTAGCCCTGCAGCCAATTCATGCACATGAAGGTGTGCATATACATGGCTGTGCACATATGCTGCACACTGGTAATTTACGTATCGGGTTGAATTGTTGCTGCTAGTCAGTGTGTGTGTGTGTGTGTGTGTGTGTGTGTGTGTTGAGGGGGAGTATCTAACGGTGGCACTGTAATCGTCAACCAGTACTCTAAGCTAGCTTGATGCAACCTTATAATTTGTAGCCTCCCTGAGCAGCCCATGTTCCCTTCCTGTGGTGGTCTCTGACGTCACTCCAGAGTGTCTTTCTCTTGCGTGTTGGCCAAAGGGCGCCTGGCAGTTCCTGCGCAGTGTAGCTCCGAGTCCTCTTCGTCATCTTCAGGCCCTTCTGAAGCCCTCGTCAGAGCTAACGTAGAACCCTCTACTGGTTTTAAACGTGTGTGTGTGTGTGGTGATGGTGGGGGGGGGGGCACAAGACCCTAATGAATCTTGATTCATTTATCCCCTTTCATCGCGCGCAAACACTGACAGGCGTCTTAACTACACGTGTCATACTTGATTGTGTAGATAAAGACTTGCTCAGATCCTCACCGCAGCTTGAGTCAACACAACGAACTTGTGACATGGCGGAGCGGAGCCCCCCCTCCCCCTCCTCCCCCCCAGCAGATCTGCTAAATGTCACCAAACCGGTTCTGAACGTAATCCCGACTTGCCTCAGAATTAGCGGTTTGCAGCGCCCATCTAATTATTCCGACAACGTATCGCCTACCGCCAACATCTCTCACAAGCACTCGTTGTCTTCACGGTGACGCGCCTGGGACCGCGGCACATACGTCCTCCGAGGTGTGCGTCACTTCCGGTCTGGATCCAGGTAACGCAGAGGCGCGGTGACAGCGGCGCTGCGGCGGAGCGAAGGCAGCAATTACCCCGTCACCACAACTTAGACGTCTCTTTTCTTCTTCTCTTCTTCTGGTTCCTCTTCTTCTTTTGTTTTGTTATAAAAGTAGGTTATGGCGGAAGTTTTCAACGTCTTCAGGTATCATTTAAAACGTGTTTAGAATTACGGCTCCGAGCGGTGAATGAGGTTTGCGCAACTTTTACGCAGCCTGTGATTTTATTTTATTCTATTTTATTTTATTTTTAACGCACGGCAGCAGAAATGTATACGGAGGATATGCGACGCCCTGCAGCAGCAGCCACCGTAGACTTCCTATTAAACAAACAAACACAATCTGGTTTGTTCAGTCTGGTAAGACTGCCTCTCACTACACCAGCCGGGCCGCTTACACCAGCCTGCCCGGCTGGTGTAGTGAGGGGCAGGATCGGCACTGTAGGCCAGGTACTGCAGCGGGGCGGCCCGGCTGGTGTAGTGAGGGGCAGGATCCGTACTGTAGGCCAGGTACTGCAGCGGGGCGGCCCGGCTGGTGTAGTGAGAGGCAGGATCGGTACTGTAGGCCAGGTACTGCAGCGGGGCGGCCCGGCTGGTGTAGTGAGAGGCAGGATCGGTACTGTAGGCCAGGTACTGCAGCGGGGCGGCCCGGCTGGTGTAGTGAGAGGCAGGATCGGTACTGTAGGCCAGGTACTGCAGCGGAGCGGAGCGGCGCGGCGCGGCGCGGCGCGGGCAGCAGCCCGGTGGAAACTAGCAGCCAGCCCGGGCTTTTCCATGCAAACTCTTCATGCACGCTTTTGTTTTGCCGCTGCGCTCTCCCTCAGAAAACGTTTAAATGCCCGTTGTTGTTTCCTGTGCGGGTTATTTGCTGTTTGGTGGGTCCTCTGTCATTTGTGGGACGTTAATGTTATAGATTTGGTGTTGCTAACATTATACTGAATTTAAGTGAAATTTAAAAAATAACAAAAAAGCACACATTACATTATATCTTCCCGCTGGAAAAAAATCGGAAAGTTAGATTTTTTAACACTAAACAGCAGCAAACTCACAGCACGTGCCCATATTCTCATTTATATAAAACTGGGGGGGGAATTAAATGATAATTAAAAAAAACATTTAAATTTTAACGAAAATGGTTTAATCTGAGTAACTGCGAAGATTAAAACAAATACAATGTTGTGTACAGTTTCCCCACAGAGCGGAGAGAAATGGTTTTGGTGCAAAATAAAACACGTCTCAGAGAGCGGAATTACCGCCGGGCCTTCTGGTCCTGGTTCTGGTTTGGTTCTGCTTTGGTTTTGGTTTGGTTTTGTTGTTGTTTGCATGGAAATGATGTTTTGCTAGAATAAACGGTTTGCTCGTAGTTGCGTGAGACTCGACCGTATCTTGTTAAAAAGCTGCAATTAACCGCCACAATTTTACATCATTTTAAGTTGGAAATAAATTAAGATAGAGCTGTCAGTCACGACTCAGCTGATATGATGCGCTCGCTCTCTCTCCCGCTCTCTTGTCTCCGTCTCTCTCCGGTGGTTGGGGTGAGAGGGAGGGAGGGGGGGAGAGAGGGGGAGAGCCTGCAGAATAAGGCCATCGCAGAGAAGCTGTGTAGCAGAGGGGTGCACTTCACAGTTTTATTGTAAACATGAAATAGTTCTTGTTGTCCGGACGTGCTGGGTTCGGCAGCAGGAAGGTGGTCGCGGTGAGGCGGCCCACCGTGGCCCGGTCGTGGTCCTTCATCTGAAAGGATGGGCCGTCGGATGAGAGGAACTACACTACACACGTCCAGAAGACAGGACACACGCACACACACGCACACACACACACGCACAGACACACACAACGTGCCGGGCGGGAAACCGGATGGCGTGACGTGTCGAGGTTGCACCATGCGTAATAATGGATGTGGCTTGTGGCAAGAGAAATAATAAATATAATATAATATATATATATATATGTATATAGAAACGTTTATATTCAACAGCAACGATACTTACAACACATACAAACAAGGAATGTGTGACAGTTGTACAAACAGCACGAGGCGCGCCGGGACCAGGGGTCCGTATCAAGTCTAGCAGACTACCTAGTGTCCGGTAACGGGAGGTGTGCGGACGTCACCTCGGCCAGTGCCCTAGAAGACCTACAACATCATGCGCTGTCCTCCTCCTCCTCCGGATGCGCTCGAACCCGCGACCTGACGAACACGCAGGCACGAGGCATCGAAACCCAACACACTTAGAAAACAAACGTGGTGTTTCATTGTAACAAACTTTATACACGTGTTATAAATCGATGCGGCGGTCGCACCGGGTAATCTATCGTCATGTACAGTATGCGTATATATATATATATATATATTTATATTTATTTATAGATGGAATATATTACATCTGACTGGCCCGCCTGCCTGCCGCGTGGAGATGGGACTCTTAACTTAACACACGTGGTGGCCGCAGCACCGGACTAGATCTGTTGACAGAAGTCCACCGGAGAGAGAAAGACCCCCAGCCCCCCCCTGCCCCCCCCCCCCCCGCCATGACTGTCGGTTCTCACGCCAATCATTTCAAAGAACTTTAACGTAAAAAACCCCGGATGAGACCCGCTTCTTGCTTCCTCTTTCTTTTGTTGTTTTAATCCCCGCGGATCCTTACTGGCGCGAGGCTGGTGGTGTTCTAGAACGGCCCACGCGGAGCGGGCAGGTGCGCAATCTAGACCTCCCCGCGCCGCTGACCCGGACACAGTCTCTCTCTGGAAGAAAACGTCCCGCGAGCTTGTCCCGCGCCGCGAGGCTGTCCCGCGCCGCGCCGCGTGCCGCCGCGGCCGCGCCGCCGCGCGCTCAGAAGGGCAGCGTGTCGAGGAAGAGTTTGTCGATGATGGCGGGCGGCGGCACGAGGTCCTCGAGCTTCAGGTAGAAGATGCGCTGCAGGCCCTGCGTGCACAGCGTGCGCAGCTCGGGCAGCTTGCCCAGCAGCTTGGACAGGTAGTTGGGGCGGTGCAGCCCGCCGCCGTTAAACGTCACCTGGTCCTTCAGGCAGTTGACGATCTTGGTTTGGAGGTCCTCGATCCTCTTGGGCTCCTTGAGCCCGTGTCGCTCTGGGGTCCGAACAACAAGGACACAGGGGAGACGGGTAGAAAACACGTCAGTCAAGCTAGCCGTCTGGCATGGCCTCCCGTGCCGCCAGCCCCCGTCCCCTTGCACAATACACACACACACACATATATATATATATATGCATAAATACACACACACACACACATGTATATACACACACACATATATATATATATGCATAAATACACACACACACACATGTATAGCAGCTGATGTGTGTGTACTGCAGTGTACTAAAATGTTGTCTCCTGTGTGTGTGTCGCTATTCCGCTCCTCGTTAGTCCAGCACTCACATAGCGGTGTTTCCGAAACCGTCATTGGTGTCGTTATAAGTGCTCAACTAAGGAGGAGCGCATATCTATCTATCTATTTATCTATCTATTTATCTATCTATTTATTTATTTTTATTTTTTTAATGTTTATTTTTTCGGAACCATTTCCGGAAACTTTTTTTTAAATTCCCTGTTTTTCTCCCCAATTGTACTTGGCCAATTACCGTCCTCCTCGCCCGCAGACAAGACCAATTGTGTCTATAGAGACGCCCGACCAAGCCGGAAGTAACACGGGGATTCGATCCGCCGACCTCCGTGTTGGTAGGCGGCGGAATAGACCGCTAGGCTACCCGGGCGCCCTCACTTCCGGAAACTTCACACAGGCATCTGATGAGGGCGGACACACCAAACGAGCTTGTACTGAAATGCATTAAAGTCTTATTCCTCTACACATCTATCTATCTATCTATCTATCTATCTATCTATCTATCTATCTATCTATCTATCTATCTATCTATCTATCTATCTATCTATCTATCTATCTATCTATCTGTCTGTCTGTTTGTCTGTTTGTCTAGCTGTCTGTCTGTCTATCTATCTATCTATCTGTCTATCTGTCTGTCTGTCTGTCTGTCTGTCTATCTATCTATCTGTCTGTCTGTCTGTCTGTCTGTCTGTCTATCTATCTATCTATCTATCTATCTATCTATCTATCTATCTATCTGTCTATCTGTCTGTCTGTCTGTCTGTCTGTCTATCTATCTATCTATCTGTCTGTCTGTCTATCTATCTATCTATCTATCTGTCTGTCTGTCTGTCTGTCTGTCTGTCTGTGTGTGTGTGTGTGTGTGTGTGTCTATATATATCTATATATAGACATATATAGCTAGATAGATATTTCTCTAATGTGTGTGTGTTGATGTATATATCTATAGATATATAGATATGTGCGTGTGTGTGTATTGATATATATATATATGTGTGTGTGTGTGTGTTGATGTATGTATATATCTATAGATATATATAGATATATATGTGTGTGTTGATATATATATATATAGATATATATGTGTGTTGATGTATGTATATATCTATAGAGATATATATGTGTGTGTGTTCATATATATTTAGATATATATATGTGTGTGTGTGTTGATGTATATATATGTATATATATATGTGTGTGTGTGTGTCTATGTGTGTATATAGCTATATATAGATATATATATCTATATAGATATTTCTATAACGTGTGTGTGTGTTGATGTATGTATATATCTATAGATGTATATAGAGAGAGATATGTGTGTGTGTGTGTGTGTGTTGATATATATATAGGTGTGTGTGTGTGTGTGTGTGTGCGTGTGTGTGTGTTGATATATATGTAGATATATGTGTGTGTGTGTGTGTGTGTGTGTGTGTGTGTGTGAAGAGCGTGTCGCACCTGTCACCATGGCCAGAGCAGCGATGCAGGAGAAGGCTGAGATGTCTATATTCAAGCTCTGCAGGTTGGAGGAGAACTCCACAATGGCGTCGACCCACTCCCCGAAGCCGCGGACGCACTGCAGCCTGTGCAGCACCACTCCGTTACAAAAGATCAGTTTGCCCTCCACGGGGTTGGACCTGCGGTCAGCAGCACAGGGCCCTTCATTAGCGGGGGGTCCTCCTAATGACGTGCCGTGTGGCTGGTAAAAGTGAGCGGGGCTTGCAGGGGGGTTGGGGAGGGGAGGAGGGGGGGGGTCAGTTTGTGTTACTGTGTGATGACGCAGTGTTGTGTACCTGTAAGCCAGGCGCAGGACGAAAAGCTCCAGGAAGGCGGACTCGAAGAGAAGCTCCTGGTCCGGTTTCTGCAGCTCAGCGAAGCCGGGGATCTTCTCGGCCCAGCCCCGGATGATCTCCATGGAGCCCGTCAGCAGGTCGTAGAACTGCTGGATGTGCTGCACGTCGTCGCCACCCATCTGGTAGTCCGGGTTCGCCTGGAACTGGAATTTCATTTAAACAGAACTTCATCAGCTCCTTCCAAATATACACGCCGTGAAATTGCAGAGGCCCTTCTCCGCGAGAGGGGGGGGGGGTTTGTCCCCCTCCTGACCATTACATTCACGTGGTCTGGTCTGGAGCAGTTTACTCAGCGGGGCGTTAAGGAGCCCGGCACAGCGGGGCGTGCAGCATGCTCCGCCGCACAGGAGGGCCGAGAGGAGGCTCTGCTGCCATGCCATGCCATGCCATGCCACGCCATGCCACTCCACGCCATGCCACTCCACGCCATGCCACGCCATGCCACTCCACGCCATGCCACTCCACGCCATGCCACGCCCTGCCACGCCATGCCATACCATGCCATGCCACGCCATGCCATACCATGCCACGCCATGCCACGCCATGCCATACCATGCCACGCCACACCATGCCATGCCACACCCTGCCACGCCATGCCACTCCACGCCATGCCATGCCACGCCATGCCACTCCACTCCACGCCATGCCATGCCACGCCATGCCACTTCACGCCATGCCACGCCATGCCACGTCATGCCACGCCACGCCATGCCACGCCACGCCACGCCATGCCATGCCCCCCCCACACACACACACACACACGGGGTCTGCCAGCTAAACCGAACCCCTGTCCCCCCTACTTACCCGGGAATAGTCCAAGGCGGACATGGAGGGGTTGGAGTCCACGTGCGCCCGGACCAGCGCGCTTATGAGGCTCACGGGCGGCGAGGGTGGAGACGGCTCCTGCGGGCTTTTGGGTTTGGACGGTAGGCGGCCTCTCCGACCCTTCAGATTAGCCGTCCGGACGACTGTGTGGAGAGAGACAGTACGGTAGACACGCAGCTCCACCCTTCCCTCCACCTGCGCCGCAGCGGCGGGGCTCCACGCGCCACGTCGCGCAGCTACAGGTGGTCCCGACTGACG
The DNA here is from genome assembly GCF_029633865.1 of Lampris incognitus. Lineage (NCBI taxonomy): Eukaryota > Metazoa > Chordata > Actinopteri > Lampriformes > Lampridae > Lampris > Lampris incognitus. The sequence continues at coordinate 2,732,848 of NC_079221.1, forward strand.
GATGCTGAGTGCGCGAGACGTACCTTCCTTCACCATCCCGACCACGAGGCACTTCTGGAAGCGGCAGTACTGGCAGCGGTTTCTCCGGCGTTTGTCGACGGGACAGTTTTTGTTGGCTAAACACACGTACTTGGCGTTTTTCTGAACGGTGCGCTGAAAGGGAGGAAAGGAGGGAGGAAGGGAGAGAGAGGAGAGGAGAGCGGAGCGGAGCGTGACGTCAGCAGGGAGGTGCAGGCCCAAATCACACGCAGCATGCACCGCTAACCACGCGCGAAGCAGGCTTGGACTCAGATGCCTTTTCCCCTACATCCATCTATATATATATATACACACACACACTTATTTATTTATTTCTATTTACTTATATTTACTTTTATATTTACATTGATATTTATTTATATTTAGCCAACTTGGCCGCTGATGAGTGAGTGACGCACGAAACAGGCTTGTACTGCTGTGAATTCTATGAATTAAAGTTTTTTTCCATCTATCTTAATTCTTCATATATATATATATATATATATATAAATATAGTATAACGACACCGTTGACGGTTTCGGAAAGAATGCTATATATATAATAGATATATCTATATGATATATAGATCTATCTATCATATCTATATATAGATATATATCATATCAATATAAATATATCACATCTATATATATATGAGATCTATAGATATGATATATATATATGATATATTTATATTGATATGATATATATCAAATCAAATCAATTTTATTTGTATAGCCCAATATCACAAATTACAAATTTGCCTCAGTGGGCTTAACAACACAACATCCTGTCCTTAGACCCTCTCATCGGATAAGGAACAACTCCCTAAAAAACACTATCTATGTATATGAGATATATATCTATATATCATATCTCTCATATATATCATATATATTTAAAGATAGATATGATATACATCTGTATATACATATATCTATATATGATATAATATATACATATCTCTTATATATCATATCTATATATCTATATATTATATATATATCTATATATACACATGATATATATCTATGATATATATATCATATCTCATATATATATATATATAGATATGATATATATCTCTATACATGAGATATATGTCATATCTCATATATATGTATCATATGTAAATATAGACATGTATATAGATATATGAGATATATATATATCATATATAGATATAGATCATATGTGTATATATAGATAGATGGATATATATATATATATGATATATAAGATATATATATATATAGATATATAGATAGGATATACAAGAGATATAGATATATAGATATGATATACAAGAGATATAGATATATAGATATGATATATATGTAGCGTGCCCTGCACGGGGCTGTTCTGTATGCGCGGGACCAGAGCGGATAGACATTCAGCAAATACAGACTCGTGGCCATTCATATTTTAAGCGCCCCTCCGGGACCGGGTCTGTTTAGAGAGGACGGACGCGGTTCCGTCCGGCCGCGCTGTGATACGGGGTGATGGAGGGGTGTCACACGGGCTCGTGGGACTGTTGCCCCGTGCCACCCGACGCGGCGCGGGGACGGTTTTCAGATTCATCGGCGGCCGCGCGTCACGACACGAGCCGCCTCTGACGCACGTGCGGCGTAAACGAGTAACAGGCACGCTCCCCGCGGCGTGTCCCACGCGCGACCGAGACGGCGGCAGCGGGTCGGGTACCGCTCGGTAGGCCCACCTTGAAAAATCCTTTGCAGCCCTCGCAGGTCCGAACCCCGTAGTGCTGGCAGGCGGCGTTGTCCCCACACACCGCGCACAGGCCCTCGTTGGACGGGGATCCGCGGGACGGGGGCGACGGGACCTGGCCGTCCATCAGCTGGTGGCCGTGGCCCAGCTGCAGCGAGTGCGGGAAGGCCAGGCCGGCCTGCTTCCTGATGGCGCCGGGCACCGCGAAGCTCTGGCCGTCCAGGCCGCGGTGCGCCGCGCCCGGGCTGTCGTGGTTCATGGACACGTGCAGCGGGCCGTCGAACCGCATCTGGCAGCTGGACACGGGGGTGCCGGGCGGGGACTGCTTGAAGGAGAACAGGGACAGCCTCGACACCGGGTTCTTGCGCTGGTCTATCATGTGGGAGGTCGCCGCCACATAGTTGTGGTGGAAGCTGTGGAGCGAGCCCGGGTCCTCCCACATGTGGTTGGGCTGGACCTGGAAGTTCGGGGTGCTCGGCGCGTGAGGAGAGGAGGGTTTGAAGTACACGGGCCCGGAGTGGGCCATCATCTCTTCCGACTGGGGCGGCAGGTGGCCCTGCTGATGATAGCTGTGCATTGGCACGTCCTCCACCTTGATGGAGGACTGCTCTCCGGAGTGGGGCATCTGGTAGAGGCAGGGCGGCTTGACGTCGTAGCTGGTGTTGGTGTAGTTGTCCATGAAGGTGCTGAAGCTGGGGAGAGAGGTGGTGGCTGTGATCTCGGTGTTGGTCAAGTCCATGCTAAACTTAACGAACTCGGGGGTCAGGAAGTCGCAGCTGTACTCTCCTGCGGGGTGGTAGGTGTAGCTCTGGGACGCAGGGCTGGCTCCTTGAGGCGATGATCCATACTGAGCCTGGACGCAGGGCATGGCTGCAAACCAAGAGGGCACAGCTCTCAGAATTACAAACAAACCGTCTCCGGCTCACAGCTCTCTACACAGCAATCCGAACACACGCTAGTGGACTACGGCAACACGTTACGTGCACGGCAACACTTTCTCCAACACACGGCAACAACAACGGCAAGTCTTCACAGTGTGTTTATGGACCATCTGCGACCCCCACCTCACTTCTTCTGACAGCTCTTCGGCGACACGTGGAAACGGTGACTGTCGACAGTTGTGCGGGGTCAGGGTTCGAGGAGGCGGCTCGGCTGTGGAATCTTGCCCTGAGAAGACAGACAGATTTGGGGTTTAGTGATTTGCATAAGGAAGCGAGGCGTCAAAGTGTTCATCGGCACGATGTGTTGGGGCAAGTGCGCGCGGAGGGCAATTACACCGACGCGGCGCAATTACGCACGAAATTACGCAAAGCTTCGTAAAAACACCACCCGAACAACCCATCCCACGTTCGTGCTGTTTTAACGTCACGCCTGGCGAATGGTGGCGGCGTCCACAATTAAGCAAACTTGACGGCACGTGTCTGCAAATAGCGGTAGCAATGCCGCGTGATCTAAACAGATGTGCGCGGGACAGCCGCGTGCAGCGCAGACAAGGGTCGGATTAATCCAGCCGGACTGGCACAGATCCGGACCAGGCGCACCCAACTAAAGAAAGAAGAAGAAAACAACTCAGACAGACGCCGCACACCACCTCGGCGGACAGACAGGTCAACACAAGCCCGCCTTACCTCTCTCACATCAGAACCGTGGGTTTGAATCCATGCAGCAGGCGTGCACACAGTAACCATCAGTCGCTGTCAAACAAGAAGAAGAAGAAGAAGAGGAAGAAGAGGAAGCTCCAGATCACGAGGGTGGCTACCCAGAGACGAGGCGAGATGCGGGGTTCCGGGCACCGCGCGCGGCACAGGCATCGACTAGCCAGTCTGGCCAATGTGGCTTTGTTTATGTGAGCTCCGGATACCACGGCCCACGTGTTTCTCACTCACACGTCATCCGCGTAGCCGCTGACTCGCACCAATCCGCTGCGCAACACGCTGCAGCCCCACTTTCTAGTTTCTGCAGAGTGTGCTCCCGGTGCCGGACCTCAGCGCTGCTTGGGCCACCATAGAGCAATTAGACGACATATGACGTTAATTAGAAAATAAAAAAATAAAAAGCAAGAGAGACACACCAGAGACAACACGGTGCGTCTCTAATCGATACGTATCAGTGGCAGCTCATGTTCACCGGGGTTATTATGCCTGAAGAGGTGGTCTGCACAAGCAGGTGGTCAGGTAACCCAACATGCAGAGCATCATAGCCACGCTATAATGCAGAGCTTCATAGCCACGCTATAATGCTCTGCTGAAGAACGTGACGTGGGCCTTTTTTGTTCTTATCTACTGCAGTATGAGCCCTTTTTATTTTGCTCTATTGCAGTATGAGCCCTTTTTATTTTGCTCTACTGCACTATGAGCCCTTTTTATTTTGCTCTATTGCAGTATGAGCTCTTTTTATTTTGCTCTACTGCAGTATGAGCTCTTTTTATTTTGCTCTATTGCAGTATGAGCCCTTTTTATTTTGCTCTATTGCAGTATGAGCTCTTTTTATTTTGCTCTACTGCAGTATGAGCCCTTTTTATTTTGCTCTATTGCAGTATGAGCTCTTTTTATTTTGCTCTACTGCAGTATGAGCTCTTTTTATTTTGCTCTATTGCAGTATGAGCTCTTTTTATTTTGCTCTACTGCAGTATGAGCCCTTTTTATTTTGCTCTACTGCAGTATGAGCCCTTTTTATTTTGCTCTACTGCAGTATGAGCCCTTTTTATTTTGCTCTATTGCAGTATGAGCCCTTTTTATTTTGCTCTATTGCAGTATGAGCCCTTTTTATTTTGCTCTACTGCAGTATGAGCCCTTTTTATTTTGCTCTACTGCAGTATGAGCCCTTTTTATTTTGCTCTATTGCAGTATGAGCTCTTTTTATTTTGCTCTACTGCAGTATGAGCTCTTTTTATTTTGCTCTATTGCAGTATGAGCCCTTTTTATTTTGCTCTATTGCAGTATGAGCTCTTTTTATTTTGCTCTATTGCAGTATGAGCTCTTTTTATTTTGCTCTATTGCAGTATGAGCCCTTTTTATTTTGCTCTACTGCATTATGAGCCCTTTTTGTTTTGCTCTATTGCAGTATGAGCCCTTTTTATTTTGCTCTGCTGCAGTATGAGCCCTTTTTATTTTGCTCTATTGCAGTATGAGCCCTTTTTATTTTGCTCTATTGCAGTATGAGCCCTTTTTATTTTGCTCTATTGCAGTATGAGCCCTTTTTATTTTGCTCTATTGCAGTATGAGCTCTTTTTATTTTGCTCTACTGCAGTATGAGCTCTTTTTATTTTGCTCTATTGCAGTATGAGCCCTTTTTATTTTGCTCTATTGCAGTATGAGCTCTTTTTATTTTGCTCTATTGCAGTATGAGCTCTTTTTATTTTGCTCTATTGCAGTATGAGCCCTTTTTATTTTGCTCTACTGCATTATGAGCCCTTTTTGTTTTGCTCTATTGCAGTATGAGCCCTTTTTATTTTGCTCTGCTGCAGTATGAGCCCTTTTTATTTTGCTCTATTGCAGTATGAGCCCTTTTTATTTTGCTCTATTGCAGTATGAGCTCTTTTTATTTTGCTCTACTGCAGTATGAGCTCTTTTTATTTTGCTCTATTGCAGTATGAGCCCTTTTTATTTTGCTCTATTGCAGTATGAGCTCTTTTTATTTTGCTCTATTGCAGTATGAGCTCTTTTTATTTTGCTCTATTGCAGTATGAGCCCTTTTTATTTTGCTCTACTGCATTATGAGCCCTTTTTGTTTTGCTCTATTGCAGTATGAGCCCTTTTTATTTTGCTCTATTGCAGTATGAGCCCTTTTTATTTTGCTCTATTGCAGTATGAGCCCTTTTTATTTTGCTCTATTGCAGTATGAGCCCTTTTTATTTTGCTCTATTGCATTATGAGCCCTTTTTATTTTGCTCTATTGCAGTATGAGCCCTTTTTATTTTGCTCTATTGCAGTATGAGCTCTTTTTATTTTGCTCTATTGCATTATGAGCCCTTTTTATTTTGCTCTATTGCAGTATGAGCTCTTTTTATTTTGCTCTATTGCAGTATGAGCCCTTTTTATTTTGCTCTATTGCAGTATGAGCTCTTTTTATTTTGCTCTACTGCAGTATGAGCCCTTTTTATTTTGCTCTACTGCAGTATGAGCTCTTTTTATTTTGCTCTATTGCAGTATGAGCCCTTTTTATTTTGCTCTACTGCAGTATGAGCCCTTTTTATTTTGCTCTATTGCAGTATGAGCCCTTTTTATTTTGCTCTACTGCATTATGAGCCCTTTTTGTTTTGCTCTATTGCAGTATGAGCCCTTTTTATTTTGCTCTGCTGCAGTATGAGCTCTTTTTATTTTGCTCTATTGCAGTATGAGCTCTTTTTATTTTGCTCTATTGCAGTATGAGCCCTTTTTATTTTGCTCTATTGCAGTAGGAGCCCTTTTTATTTTGCTCTACTGCACTATGAGCCCTTTTTATTTTGCTCTATTGCAGTATGAGCTCTTTTTATTTTGCTCTATTGCAGTATGAGCCCTTTTTATTTTGCTCTATTGCAGTATGAGCTCTTTTTATTTTGCTCTATTGCAGTATGAGCTCTTTTTATTTTGCTCTATTGCAGTATGAGCTCTTTTTATTTTGCTCTATTGCAGTATGAGCTCTTTTTATTTTGCTCTACTGCACTATGAGCCCTTTTTATTTTGCTCTATTGCAGTATGAGCTCTTTTTATTTTGCTCTATTGCAGTATGAGCTCTTTTTATTTTGCTCTATTGCAGTATGAGCTCTTTTTATTTTGCTCTGCTGCAGTATGAGCTCTTTTTATTTTGCTCTATTGCAGTATGAGCTCTTTTTATTTTGCTCTACTGCAGTATGAGCTCTTTTTATTTTGCTCTGCTGCAGTATGAGCTCTTTTTATTTTGCTCTGCTGCAGTATGAGCTCTTTTTATTTTGCTCTATTGCAGTATGAGCTCTTTTTATTTTGCTCTATTGCAGTATGAGCCCTTTTTATTTTGCTCTATTGCAGTATGAGCCCTTTTTATTTTGCTCTATTGCAGTATGAGCCCTTTTTATTTTGCTCTATTGCATTATGAGCCCTTTTTATTTTGCTCTATTGCAGTATGAGCCCTTTTTATTTTGCTCTATTGCAGTATGAGCCCTTTTTATTTTGCTCTATTGCAGTATGAGCCCTTTTTATTTTGCTCTATTGCATTATGAGCCCTTTTTATTTTGCTCTATTGCAGTATGAGCTCTTTTTATTTTGCTCTACTGCAGTATGAGCCCTTTTTATTTTGCTCTACTGCAGTATGAGCCCTTTTTATTGTTATTTCTGCACAACGGGAAACAGGCGGTTCTTGTCTTCACGTGCGGGAGTCTGTGCATGTTGGACCTGTTACGTTATTCAGCCCTAATGAAGCGTGGGTCAATATTATTCTTCGCTATCTTATGACAGGAATGTTGTATTTCAATTGTGCTCCAAATTTAGACCTCAAGTAGTAGCATGGAGGGGGCGTGGGGCCTACCTATTCATAGAGCTGGGATGCAGCGCATGTGAACCTGGGCGGAGGAAGGGGGGGGGTCATCAGGCCCACAGCAGCCACTTGTGGTGGGTGAGCCGATTTGGTCCCCGGAGAGGGAAAAGCGAGCAGAATGGAGAGTGACGCAGAAGACGCGCACTTTGACGCAGTCGCCAGACCCGTCTGAGAATAGCGTCTCTGGCTCTATTGTTCTGCAGGGACGGAGTTACGGAAGACTCGCTGAGCACGGCACAGTCCTGGACCCGCACACTGCGGCGGAGTGGGGCTGAGCACGGCACAGTCCTGGACCCGCACAGTGCGGCGGAGTAGGGCTGAGCACGGCACAGTCCTGGACCCGCACAGTGCGGCCGAGCACGGCACAGTCCTGGACCCGCACACTGCGGCTGAGCACGGCACAGTCCTGGACCCGCACAGTGCGGCGGAGTGGGGCCGAACTTACTGCATGTGCATGCGGGCCTGGCGCAGCAAATCCACTCTGAGAGCAGGCAGACGGTGCAGACGGTGCAGAAGGTGCAGAAGGTGGGTGAACTGAGAAAACGCTTAGGGGAGACGTGAGCTGGGCCCACTTACCCTCCCCCCTCCTCCCCCATTGTACATGCCAATGAAAACGGTGTCACATTAAAAATGTTACACGATGATTCCGGATTTATGAGGTAAATTTAAGGTAAGCCATTAGTGGTCTCACGTAAGTTGCAGCCCACCTGCCCTCAGTGTGTGTGTGTGTGTGTGTGTGTGTGTGTGGTGGGGGGGGGGAGGGGGTCCAAACAGGCAGTGACACACGAGTAAAGGTGCAGGCAGGAGAAACCCCCTCCACACATCATGGACAGACTCACCTCTAGAGGACACTATTGTTCACCGCCCACAGATCAACCAGTCCTCATTATACCTGTTCTTCCAATTAAGCCATTAATTATCCTAACCTCGTTAATGTTGTGTGACCACACCAAATCATTTTCAGGAAGATTATGATAGTTGCAGTTTGAAGAGAAAAAAAAAGAGGTGTATTAAGCAGCGACACTGAAATCAGTTCCCCAACAAAGACAAGACACACAGGCGTCCAGAGACGGAGAGATGGCAAACACGGCAACGCTTCAGTCAAGTACAGTAACCCCACCCCCCACCACCACCCCCCCCTCCACCCGTATACAGGCTACATACAGTATGTCCTTTCGTTACCGTCATACGGTGAGGCAATGTCACACACATCTTTTCACAACGTTGCAGCTTTAACTTTTGAAGCCCTGGCCCAAGTGTGTGTGTATGTGTTATCCATTTACCAATTACAATTTACAATCAAAACACAATTAGCAGATTAATTGCCCATTTTACTGTGGAATAATTAACTCCCTAATTTATATGCACAATTAATTGACATCATTTGAAAGTGCATTTGGATGTGCTTGGAGCTGGGCCTAATCATATCGAAGCAATTTCCCAAATTTCTGTGTTTATTACCGTTTGAGGAGACGCGAGGCGACAGTGCCGGTCATTTAGCGCGTGGCGAGGAGGGGGGAGGGGGGGCGTTTTATATTTATAGGTTCGTATTTTGTGCTCGTGGCGGGTTGTGACGGCTCACGTTGCTCCACAGGTAAGGACAAAGTCCGGGTCTGCTTGAATCCGCCGCTACGAACAGAACCGCGGTTCTTGACAGGGCTGCTTTCTGCAGACGCGTCTTGGTGACGTCACGACGCACTCCTTCAACCCGCCGAGCTGATTGGACAAGTCCGGGTAGCGTAGCGGTCTATTCCGTTGCCTACCAACACGGGGATCGACGGTTCGAATCCCCGAGTTGCCTCCGGCTTGGTCGGGCGTCCCTGCGGACACAGTCGGCCGTGTCTGCGGGCGGGAGCCGGGTGTGGGTACGAGTGAGACAATTGGCCAAATACAACTGGGGAGAATAAATCAGGAAGAAAAAAAGGAAGAGATGATTGGACAAGACCATAGAAACTGAAGGAGAGTAGCACGGACGGACATTGACCCGTTTGCCGTGGTCATTGAATGAGTTCAGAAGGTGGCGCTGTTGTGAGCGGTGGTATGGAGTTCAGCTGATGAGCCAAACCTCGGGGTTTCCCTCACTAATATCTTCTTAAAGTTTATTGAAGTTGCCAATACCTTAACTTAAATGTCAACTTAAGTGACAAAGTTACCAACTACCGGCTACGAACTGTATTCCCCCTGTGCCCATTCAGATGTGTTTTGGATTGATACGCAGGACTTTACAAATGGAGAAATGGGCACGAATGTACAGATTAACGTACTTGATGTGACGTTATATTTTGTGTTTTATGGGCTGGACAGCAATATTACCTATATAATTCAGCTTATTCCTGGTAAATTCCACATCCACAAATCTAAACGGTCTGACTCCAAACCTGCTTTCATCCAGCTGCTGTTGAGCTCCAGCAGGATGGCACCTTCACTGGACACCTTCACTGGACACCTTCATTGGACACCTTCATTGGACACCTTCACTGGACACCTTCAATGGACACCTTCACTGGACACGGGAAAAACAAAAAGCTGTAAAGACTTTTGATATTTTAAAGAAAGTGCATTTTATTTGAACTCGAGAGGACTTAAAATGAGTGCACTTTGAACTCCCTTGTCTGTACAAATTTGTTTTTTGTTTCATTTTGTCGTTTTCGCTCTGTATGACAGTTGTATACCCGTTTGTTGTAAATAACCGTTTAAAGAAACCCCTCATGGATGTGTAGAGGATGCCGGATCTAAAAATGGCGCCTGTTCATGCCTGTGAGAATTGCTCGCCTGGCGCATACGCCGAAAAAGTTTCTGGCTTCCGGGTTACTTCCGGGTACATTACTTCCGGGCCCACTGAATATGCGCAGTAGTGTTACTCCCATCATGCCTATGAGAGCGAGCGAACCGCGTTCATGAATGCTATGCTAGCGGCCTTCATGGATGCGAACTCAAGCGCTCTTGGCGTGTGAACGAGAGGGCTCGGCCTTGTGTCGTTTATTCACCTTTACCTTTGATTTGTGTTCATCCGAACAGCGTTTTGTTTAACCTCGCAAAGATCCTCGTACCCCAGACACAACATGACCGCGCATAGAGCGCTCGTACACAGCCGTGACGTCATGCAGAAAAAATGATTTGTCTGGGCTTTGGAAACTTTTTAAAAAGATTTAAACCCCATGACTTAAAAATATAGATTAGCAAGAGTAATAATTGACCATGATTATAGCTGCAAGTGTCCTGCCAACAGTGTTACAGGCGTCTCTTTTACAACGGTGGTCTACGGGGGAAATGCTTTTTGGGCCGCAGGGGATTTTTCGCTGCAATACCGCGAGTGACCACTGGAAAAAAATTGGCTGAGAGGCGGCGCCGTATCCAGTTCCGCTATAATACATCCGGTAATACTCCACTGCTCGTTTGATCGAGTCCGTGACTTAGGGCGTCCGGGTAGCATAGCGGTCTATTCCGTTAGCTACCAACACGGGGGTCGGCCGTTCGAATCCCCGTGTTACCTCCAGCTTGGTCGGGCGTCCCTACGGATGTCTGCAGGTGGGAAGGCGGATGGTGGGTATTTATCCTGGTCGCCGCACTAGCGCCTCCTCTGGTCGGTCGGGGCGCCCCCGGGTCGGCAGAGAGCAGGAGGAGCAGTGACCGGGACGGCTAAAAAAAAAGCGGGGTAATTGGCCAAATACAACTGGGGAGAAAAAAGGGGGAAATTGGAGAGAAAAAAGCCCGCAACTTACTGCAAGTACTGCAAGTCGGTTTATATGGAAGTTGTCTCAGAAATCACTCAGTACTCACACTATAAACCACTATAGTCCACTATACAGTGACTTCGCCATTTTGTAGTGCTGTGCGAATGTATAGTGGGGATTATTATACCCTGTAAGGTGTATAACAGTTCCCACTCAATGTATCCCACAATGCATCGGGGAAAGTACCGATGGTCACTAACCAAGTAATACAGCAACTTCGGGGGGGGGGGCGGTTCGGGAACCGTTGCAACCGGGACGCGAACCCAGATCTACCGCACCACGGGCGACAACGTTAACCAGTTGACTAAAGGTTCCGACCCGTTAGCCAACGGCTAGCGAGTCTGATTTATCCGTGCACGTCACACTACCATCATGCATAGCGCGGAGAGAAAAATGGCAGACGGACAAGAGGAGAGAGCGCCACGAGAGAGAGCTGGCGTACAAATGTAAGCAATTTTCGGTTTAACTTTGTTAAATTTATCTAATATATCATATACTTTTACTTAAGTAACACGTATTTAGAAATCACGTCAGGACACAGCGCTGTCGCTCGACACAACCGCTACGTTCTTTATTTAGACTGACACAGCATCACAGGCAGACCCGATCAAACAACCCAGAGCCCGCAGGCATCACCAATCGATCCCAGCACAATAGAACAGCACCAAATCAAATGCAGCACTGTCGATGTGTGCAGACATAACAGTATTATTATTACTATTTATGATGGACGGTCCACCCGATGTTGAGCTGGCACGTTTTAGTTGTGCAATAGCAATGACGTAATGAAAACGACCCGAGTGTTTGTTAATTTTGCCGATGAGCTCACGGCGCGGGCCTCTACACACAGCCGGCAGGCAGTCGTGGATGGGTGGAGGCTGGTTCCCATCCATGCAGACAACGGAACGGCAGTAGAGAACGGTCAACTGAGCATGCGCGAAATGCCTCTGCCTCCACCATGCCTCCACACACCCTGCGTAGCATCCAGGCGCTAGGATTCTAGGAAGACCCGCCCCTACTCTGCGTCTGATTAGCTAACTTTAACCCTAACCCCGCCCTAACCCTACCCAAACAACGGAGGCAGCGAGTACTTGCGCATGCTCAGTTGACCGTTCTCTGCATCGACGGGAACTAGCCTCTACCGTCTTGGAGTAGTGAGTGACGTCGGACACTTCTTACGTCACTTCTTTGCGACGGCAGCGGTTCAGTTAAAAATGGCCGCCGCTCTGACCGTCCCGCTCTGTTGATTTGAATGGGAATGTCCGTTCCGGTCCCATTCGGTTTCTGTGGACCAGACGCTCTCATCGGCATATTTGACTGACGGACCGTGATGTCGATCATGCGGCGGATACTTCCTCATCCGGTTCCTGGGGGATGGCTGTTTGTAACCGGATGCCGAGCGTGTGCCTCAGACGGTTCCCGCGGTTCAGCCGCTTGTCGGGCCGACCGGCTTGATAACGTTAAGACGCTCCAACGGAACATCACTACCGGCGCAGTTAGCATGCGCTAGCTTAATCGGGAGTTTCCGGGCGGGTCACATGTGACGTCGCTCGCTTTGTGTCGTCTTTGCTGACAAGTCAACGCGACACGACACTACACTACACTACACTGCACCGTCAGGCGGTCGCGCACAACACAGGCCAAAAGCCGTGCCAGGTAACGTTAGGTGGCGCTGTTTCAACCTTTACAGGTTCGCATGTCTCGCTATACTGTGGTTATTTTACCTCCCAGCTGCTGTTAGTGTTGCTATATCCTTATTCTTGTGTATTTTTTATTTTTCCCGCAGAAGCTGTAGGTCGGACACAGAAAAAAAAATCCCTCGTATTGGTATGATGCTGGGCGGCACGGTGGCCAGCAAGAAGGTCCTGGGTTCGAGCCCCCAAGGTTGTCCCGGGTGCGAGGAAACCGTGTGTGTGTGTGTGTCTCTCTCTCTCTCTCTCTCTCTCTCTCTCTCTCTCTCTCTCTCTCTCTCTCTCTCTCTCTCTCTCTCTCTCTCTCTCTCTCTCTCTCTCTCTCGCCCCTGTGTGATGGTCTGGCGGTCTGTCCAGGGTGTCTCTCTGACTGCTGGGATAGGCTCCAGCATCCCCGTGACCCTGAGAGCAGGATAAGCGGTTTGGATAATGGAAGGATGGATGGTATGATGCTGACATATTTACATTTCAGTGCTCCAAAATAGGTATGAACCCCCCCCCCAGTTAATCAACCCTTTACACTATAGGCTAAATACGTTTTTAAATATATGTATTGTTAACAAGAATTACAAATGAGAGGAACAATGTTATTTGCTTTGAATTGTAATCTGGGTGGTTTAAAAAAATCTGTCAGTGAGATTTACAAACCTGATATCATTTCAAAGCCCCGGAGGCTATCAAACTTTCTGAGAATTAAACAGCCCCGCCCTGAAGGCATTCCTTTGCCCCATGTCTTCTTTCCATTTCTAGATTCCCACTTTACAAGCTTAAATGTCTACTTAATATGCTTTAATGCCTGCTCTTTAGAGCCAGGGAGCACTTCATCACTTTAATACACCTTTATATAACACACTGTTAACTAGCAATGCCTTATGGAACAGCTTGTCTTGCAGCTGGAAGGCGCCTCCATGGCATGATGGAGATACCTGTTCACCATTCACAATGAGACAGTAAAATGGGGATGGAGGCTCTGCACAGGGCTGCTGTCTATATCAGTCAGTGATGAATATTCATGAATCACGGTGTCATGACATGTTCTGTAATTGGCAGCAACATTAGTAATGACACTGCTGGTATCAAGTCCCTGCATATTCATGTGGTGGGGCAATATTTCCTCACGGTGCTGTTTTTTCTTTCCTTCCAAAAGTGAAAATGTATTCTGAAGCTGCAGGTGTCCTCGCTGCCACAATCAATTGCTAGTTGGATTGTGCCCCAGTGAAAATCAGACAAACCATTAGTTTCTTTGTCAATCTCTTTGATTAATAATATATATGAATTACAGGGGGTTTAGAGGACTCTAAACAGGTTAAACTGAATATCTTTATAATTGGTATGAATGTAGGCCTCAAGGATACCTACCTGCCATATCATTTTTATTAGCTATTAGCCAGTATGAGGTGTTAAAAGATCAATAGTAAAAGGTATCAACTACTTTGGACTCATAGCCTTAAAAGCAATAGGTATAGTGTGTTCTCATTTCGGCTGTATGTGAAATGTGTTTGTGTTAACTAATGCTATACTCTCATTTTTCTTTTTTCCAAGTTATTTGAGATGTATGTATGACTAAATATGTGCGTATTCGAAGCTTCATCCAGGTTAATCACTGAAAGATAGCGTACGGTGGCAGAGTTTACTCTAGAACCTGCATTCTTATATTCCATTTAGGTCTTTCAGAGAAATCTTGGGGAGTTGGTTCAAGCTTTACCTAAGCTGCATGGTTTTTTCCTTAAAGAGGCTGGGTGGGCAGAATTTTCTCTACCTTAGAGCAGTGCGAAATCCCAGTTGTGGACTTATGAGGCTGTTCGGGGTTTTAACCCTGAAATGAATAGCTGGATATAAAGGTATTGACTGCTATAGGGCTGCTATCAGAGAGCACTCAAGTCACCAGGGTAAGTTTAACTTGTTTATTAAAGGACGATAAAATTTTCCTAGAGGAAAAAAGATGAAGTAGAAGTTTCTGAAATTAATATGTACATGAATGTAAGATATTCCAATTAGTTGAACATAGGCTAATCGTAGCCCAATTCTAAGAAACTATATGTTCTGTTAAATGTAACTGTATCTGTTCTGACAGACCGTTTCTCCTAATTATTCACTGAAGTACTTTACACCTCTCAATATGTAAAGGAAATAAAGCACCAGTTTTATAATAGCAAACTGAGGCAACTATTACTCATTAAAAATTATAATGTTGGGGGTGTCCGGGTGGCGTAGCGGTCTATTCCATTGCCTACCAACACAGGGATCGCCAGTTCGAATCCCCGTGTCACCTCCGGCTTGGTCGGGCGTCCCTACAGACACAATTGGCCGTGTCTGCGGGTGGGAAGCCGGATTTGGGTAATTGTCCTGGTCGCTGCACTAGGCCTAGCGCCTCCTCTGGTCGGTTTGGGCACCTGTTCGAGGGGGGGGGGATAGCATGATCCTCCCACGTGCTACATCCCCCTGGCGAAATTCCTCACTGTCGAGTGAGATTGCAGGTTTTTTGCAACCCTCCCCGGATCGGCAGAGGGGTGGAGCAGCGACCGGGATGGCTCGGAAGAGTGGGGTAATTGGCCAAATACAATTGGGGAGACAAAGGGGGGGAAAATCCCCCCCCCAAAAAAAGAATAACGTTAATGAAACACGCTTGAAATGTGTGCACAACCGGGAGGAAAGGTTAGCTTAAATACACCGCATCACATAATTTCCATAATTGCAATTATCTCAATAAATTATCAGTTCGATTCTACCAGAGTAAAGTACTGCAAACGTTTCTAATATTACAAAGAAAAAACGTCTGAAATGCAACCTAAACATTGACAATAATAAGGAAATACAGAGAAAAAATAACTTGCATTGTCTCTGACTTCTATGTAGGCTATCGTCCTTAGGAAAATATGTACGTGATTAATGACGGAATGTGCCATACTGGCCTAAAGTTCTTAACATGCGTACTTAGCTACATAATTGTTGTAGCCATTAACTATATTAAACCACTGCACCATGCAATAAGTTGAGTCTCTGACAATCTGTCAGTGAAGAATTCGTTGTACGTTGTGGAAGGACTGAAGTGGAATCTTCCGCAGATGAGCGTGCAGTCTCTGAAGCATCTGTACTGGGTAGCTCTGCTCCACCAAACCCATCCTGGAAGCAGTGAATGCTCCATGGACCTTATAGCGCTTTCCTGAATTATCCTTGGGCGAAATCTCAAAGGTGACCTTGGATCCACTCTCCACTGAGGAGAGTAATAGTCATACAGTTCGGCGGAAAAGGCTCTCCCACTCACCAGCTAACTGTAGGTAGGGCCATGGTCTGCTGAACACCGTCATCTAAGACTGCGAAAGTTTGCAATGACTTGGAGTTGTTGGGAAGTAGAACTGGCACAACCTTCAAAAGCAATTTAGCTGAATGGGATGGAGGGTGTCCGATAGATTCAACTTTTGGAGGTGCCTGATGAAGGGTTGATTGAATTATCTTGGGCTACCCATGGAGGACTTGATGGTGGATGCCACCACAGTCGCTGCAGGGCCTCTTATGAATCAGAACAGGCACACTTTCAGCAACGGTTTCCTTCGGTGATCAATTTGACCAGATCTTTTGCTGATTGTTCTTTAATACTGTTGTAGTGAGTAATATAGTGCTTTCTGCTGTTACAAAAAAGTTAATGCACCTTGGGCGACTTCCTCTGTTTGGACTGTATGGATGAGCCAGATACCTGGGGCTCTGTGGACTCTGTACCATGGTAAATGGTCGCACTTTGAATTTTGGTATTAGCTGGAGCTTTCTCCTTCCCACTGCTTGGAGGCTTTGCTTGTTGGTAGTGCTGTACTAACCAACTCGACAGCCCCTGCTATTGGGCCTTGGATTGGAGCCATCCATCAAAGTCCTGCAGATTGTAAGGGTTGAGGCTTGTAGAGTTGAACTTCCCCTGGAGCTGCAGGGACTTAATAAATCCACCCCAGAGATACTTTGGTAGCTTGCTGAGCAGACGGTCCATGTGTGAACAGCAATTAAGCTCAATACCTTGGCCTTCCTCCAGGGAAAGGAGCATGCTGACTAGGAGGTGAACCCGTGAGGAGAAGTTCTGGAAGGTACGGGGGTAATTAGCTTTCACCTTGCTGTTATTTTGCTCTGAGCCAACTGGTGTGGCATGTTCCAACAGTACGTGATACATTTACTTCTCATTCAGTTCCAGGTGAGGATCCAGGAGGTTATCCAGCACCAGTTTCATATTAGCAAACTCTTTCACTGTCAGAGGAGGAGTTTGGAATAGTGGGCTTTGATGCACTGTACCATGGAGGATGCTACAGTCTGGGCTGATGGCAGCTGAGGAGGGACTGCTAGCGCTGGACTAGTCACTCGTGGAGCAGAGAATTGGGTTTGAGGCAGTGAAGCTAACGGAGATATAAGAGCATAGTGAGGGGAAGCGTAGCTCAAATAAATGGGAGCAGTGCCTTGTTGCAGCTGTGGATTCAGCACAGTAGGATAGCTGTGAGGCACAGTAGGGTGCAGATGTACAGAAGCTAGAGTGGTCGACTGCTGTTGGACTGGAGACAGTGAGGTCTGACCAGGAGCAGCGTAAAGTTGAGATGGTCCAATGGGCTGTGACAGTACAGGCCCTGGATTGGCAAGGTGCTGCTGCTTGGCCAATACTGGAGTTATCATACCATAGCAGATTGGTGCATGGAGTGGGTCCTGATGCTGCTAAGGGTCTGGATGAATTTGGTATGAATGTGAGTCACTTCCTGATCGACTGTTTGATTGCTCTGTCTCCTCCTTGGGAGTATAAACGCTTGTCTTTGGCTTAACCACTAGCTCTGGAGATGTATAATAGGTGGCCTGTCTGTCAATGTGAGACTTTGTGTTATTGACTGGTTCAATATGGGTGGTGGTCCTGGCAAGCATGATATACCCTTTGTATGTTGAGGGACCTCATCTGCTTCTTTATCCATTGGGAATGATGTGATGTGCTCCATTAACTCCTGAAAACGATGCTGTTGTTTTTCATACTGAGCTAATTTGCTGGTAAGCTGAGCTATTTCAGCAGCCTCTTCCCTTCCATGCCCAGAGATGGACTTGACTAGTTTCCTCAATGAATCCATACTCAGAAGATCTGCTGAGTCGGTGCTGTGTGCAGCTGTGTACCTACCCAGATTTGAGGGTTTACCTGCCTGGCTACCACTCACTGCAGCTGCTGCTCCTCATACTCTCTCTCGGTAGGATGGGAAGAAAGGGCAGGTCGGTGATGGTTGTAGTCAAGGATATTTTCCTCCAGATCCTTGGGGGGTGTGAGGTCGCCATGAGGGTCTCTTATGAGCATCAGATTAGGAAAGAGGTGCTGATTCGTCGTCTGATGACATCATCTATAGCAGCCAACAGAGCCACCTAGAAGGACCGTGTTTGGGGTTTTAACCCCGAATGAATAGCTGGATGAAAAGGTATTGACTCCTATAGGACTCTATCAGACAGTCTCAAGTCACTTGGATAAGTTTAACTTGTTTATTAAAGGATGGTAAATTTTTCCAATGAGGAAAGGAAGGTGAAAATAAAGAAAATAAAATAAAAATGAAAAAAATTGAATAAAAGACAAGTGGGTGTGTACATGAATGCAAGATATTCCAATAAGCTGAATATAGGCTAATTGTAGCCCATCTCATCTCATCTTCACCTGCTTCTCCGGGGTCGGGTCATGGTGGCAGCGAGCCAAGTAGGGCTCTCCAGACATCCCTCTCCCCAGGAACTCACTCCAGCTTCTCCTGGGGGATCCCAAGACGTTCCTGTGCCAAATTGGACATGTAGTCCCTTCAGCGAGTTCTGGGTCTACTTCGGGGTCCCCTCCCAGTTGGACGTGCCCGGAAAACCTCTAAAGGAAGGCACCTAGGAGGCATCCTAATCAGATGCCCGAACCACCTCAACTGGCTCCTTTTGACGCGAAGGAGCAGCAGCTCTACTCCGAGCTCCCTCCGGATGTCTGAGCTCCTCACCCTATCTCTAAGGCTGAGCCCAGACACCCTACGGAGGAAACTCATTCCAGCTGCTTGTATCCACGATCTCACCCTTTCGGTCACTACCCAAAGGTCATGACCATATGTGAGGGTTGGAACGAAGATTGACTGGTAAATTGAGAGCTTTACCTTCCGGCTCAGCTCCTTCTTCACCACAACGGTCCGGTACAACGTCTGCATTACTGCTGATGCTACACCAATTTGCCTGTCGGTCTCCCGCTCGTTCCATCCTACCCTCGCTCATAAACAAGACCCCAAGATACTTGAACTCCTTCACTTGAGGTAACAACTCATCCTCAACCTGGAGGGAGCAATCCACCATTTTTTCGGTAGAGAACCATGGCCTCAGACTTGGAGGTGCTGACTCTCATCCCGGCTATTTCACACTCAGCTGCAAATCGCCCCAGTGCATGCTGGAGGTTGCATTCTGATGATGCCAACAAAACCTTATCTGCAAAGAGCAGAGATGCAATTCTGAGGTTCCCAAAATGGACACACTCCTCACCTTGGCTGCACCCTGAGATCCTGTCCATGAATATCACAAACAGAATTGGAGACAAGGGAAAACCTTGGCGGAATCTGGCACCCACCGAAAACGTGTTTGACTTGGTGCCGAGAATGTGGACACAGCTCTCAGTTTGGTTATACAAGGACCGGATGGCTTGTAGCAACTGTCCCGGTACCCCATACTCCAAGTCCACAAAACGCATGTAGACTGGCTGGTCAAACTCCCAGGCCTCCCTCAGCACTTCGCAAGGGTAAAAAGTTGGTCTGTTGTTCCAAGGCCAGGAGGGAAGCCACATAATTGTAGGCCAATTCTAAGACATTTTATTTTATTTATTTTTTTGTTAAATGCAACTATCTGTTCCAAGTGACAAGTGAGGAGAGTGTGTTGAGAAGGTGGAAGGAGTATCTTTTTTTATATATATATATATAAATTTATTACTGATTTTTCCCTTTTCTCCCAATCTAGTGGCCAATCGCTCCCTATTCTTGTTCAAACACCCACCCTTGTACTGCATGCGTTCGCCAACTGCATCTCTCTGGCCGGCAGTCTCGAAGGAGACACCTCACCACTTTCGTGACAAGGGGAATCCAGGCCGAACCGCTGCTTTTTCTTTTTCCGACACACCCAGAGACGCATTCATGTGACGAACACAAGCCGACTCCGCCCCCCTCCCGACGACAGCGTTGCCAGTTATTGCTGCTACATCGAATCCGGCCATAATCAGATCTGACGAAATCGAGGCGTGAACCCCGGTCTCCAGTGGGCACCTGCATCTACACAAAGCCAATGCTTAGACCACTACACCACCGCAGACCCCTGGAAGGAGTACTTTGAGGGGCTGATGAATAAAGAAGAAGAGAGAGAGAAGGTTGGATGATGTGGGGATAGTGAATCAGGAAGTGTGGTGGATTAGCAAGGAGGACATGAGGGCAGCTATGAAGAGGATGAAGAGTGGAAAGGCAGTTGGTCCAGATGACATACCTGTGGAGGCATGGAGATGTTTAGGAGAGATGGCAGTGGAGTTTTTAACTAAATTGTTTAACACAATCTTGGAAAGTGAGAGGATGCCTGAGGAGTAGAGAAGAAGCATACTGGTACCGATTTTCAAGAACAAGGGCGATGTGCAGAACTGCAGCAACTACAGAGGTATAAAGTTGATCCGCCACAGCATGAAGACATGGGAAAGAGTAAAAGAAGCTAGGTTAAGAGGAGAGGTGATGATCAACGAGCAGCGGTATGGTTTCATGCCATGAAAGAGCACCACAGATGCGATGTTTGCTTTGAGAATGTTGATGGAGAAGTATAGAGGAGGCCAGAAGGAGTTATATTGTGTCTTTGTGGCTTTAGAGAAAGCATATGACAGGGTGCCGAGAGAGGAGGTGTGGTATTGTATGAGGAAGTCGGGAGTTGCAGAGAAGTGTGTAGGAGTCATGCAGGATATGTATGAGGGAAGTGTGACAGTGGTGAGGTGGGTGGTTGGAATGACAGATGGGTTCAAGGGGAGATGGGATTACATCAAGGATTGGCTCTGAGCCCTTGTTTGCAATGGTGATGGACAGGTTGATGGACGAGATCAGGCAGGAATCTCCGTGGACTATATGATGTTTGCAGATGACACTGTGATCTGTAGCGAGAGTAAGGTGCAGTTTGAGGAGAGCCTGGAGAGGTGGAGGTATGCACTGGAGAGAAGAGGAATGAAAGTAGGAGCAAGACAGAACACCTATGCGTGAATGAGAGGGAGGACTGGAATGGTGATGCAAGGAGTAGAGGTGACGAAGGCATATGAGTTTAAATACTTGGGGGTCAACTGTCCAAAGTAATGGGGAGTGCAGAAGAGAGGTGAAGAAGAGAGTGCAGGTAGGGTGGAGTGGGTGGAGAATAGTATCAGAAGTGAGTTGTGACAGAAGGGTACCAGCAAGAGTTAAAGGGAAGGTTTACAAGATGGTTGTGAGACCAGCTATGTTATATGGTTTGGAGACAGTGGCACTGATGAAAAGACAGGAGGTGGAGCTGGAGGTGGCAGAGATGAAGATGGTAAGATTTTCATTGGGAGTGATGAAGAGGGACAGGATTAGGAACGAGTACATTAGAGGGACCGCTCAGGTTGGACGGTTTGGAGACAAAGCAAGAGAGACAAGATTGAGATAGTTTGGACATGTGTGGAGGAGAGATGCTGGGTATATTGGGAGAAGGATGCTGAATATGGAGCTGCCAGGGAAGAGGAGAAGAGGAAGGCCAAAGAGGAGGTTTATGGATGTGGTGAGGGAGGACATGCAGGTGGCTGATGTGACAGGAAGATGCAGAAGACAGCAGGAGATGGAAACGGATGATCCGCTGTGGCGACCCTTAACAGAACGGGAGCAGCCGAAAGTAGTAGTAGTAGTAGTCGTAGTATTAACTATCTGTTCTAACGGACCATTTCTCCTAATTATTCACTGAAATTCTCTACATTTCTGTCAATATATAAAGGAAATAAAGCATCCATTTTATAATAGCAAACTGAGGCATCTAGGCAACTATTACTCATTAAACATGATGATGTTAACAAAATATGCTTGAAGTGCGTGCACAACTGGGAGGAAAGGTTAGCTTAAATACACCACATCACACATATACTTCCATAATTGCAATTATCTCAATGAATTATCAGTTCGATTCTGCCAGAGTAAAGCCCAACAGGCGTTGCTAATATTTCAAATGGGTAACGTCTGAAATGCAACTTGAACATTGACAATAATAGGAAATACAGAAAAAAAAGTACACAATCTCTGACTTCTGTGTAGGCCACTGCCCTTAGGAAAATATGACATGATTCATGAACGAAAGTGCCGTAGCAGCCTAAAGTGCGTAACTTATGTACTTAGTAGCTACGTAATTGGCGTAGCCATTACCGCTATGCACTATGCAGTAACTTGAGTCTCTGACAGTCTCTCAATGATGAATTCACAACCGAGGCAGACATGGCATCAGTTGAATATGCATTAGTTGGAGTTATTGAGTGCTATAACAAATAGTCTCCCTTAACGTACCCAATATTTTCTTTAGTTCTGTCAAAGATAATTACACATTCTAGCAACTCTGAGAAACTGCAAGATTTATAGTTTGAAATCCAGTGGTATAGGCCCTTTGTATGCTGTTTGTTCTGACAACTGTTTTCTTCACAATATGTTTTTTTCCTGCTGATGACTATTTGGATCTATCCGTACATTTTAGGAGGAGGCACTGGGACTGCTGTCATTGGCAGTGGAAGTTTGCTTGTGTTTTATGGCCTCGCAAGTGGGAGAAACAAGAGAAAGCAGGTGAGATTTCCTTTAATGTTTTATCTGGACATTAGTTATGTAGTTATCAAAGTGTGTTAAGAAGCTTAGAGATAAAACTTATTTAAAAAATTAATTTGAGAAATTAATTTTTAATACTATATTTCAGCGGGGCGAAAGTGGTGGGAGGTAGAGCAGGTCGCCTGGTAACTGGAGGTTTGCCGGTTTGATCCTCGGCTCCAAAAATGTCGAGGTGTCGTTGAGCAAGACACCTTACCCCTAACTGATCTTAATGAGCTGGTTGTTACCATATTGCCCGGACTATAAGTCGCTGTTATTTTACTCGTGTGGCTGGTCCTGCGACTTCCGTTCCAAAACGACTTATACAATGTAATTTTGTGGGACGATTACGCTGCATTTCAAACAAAGCCACTAGATGGCACTGTTTAATTTTGTGACTCAATTGAAAATCCTGCACCACAGTGATGAGCTGGTTGGGCGGGTTCAGGTAAGCTCACTAGAACATATCACGAGTTCGGGTGGGCAGGTCAAAAATGACAAAGCAGCATTCTGTGTAAGTTATACATACCTTGCAGAAAGATTGTGTGCAATAGGCTAGGCTGTGCATTACTAGTCCACCTTCTCTTCCCCCTATCTTTCACTCTCGCTCAAACACACGCACGCAGGCAGCTTCATCATCAATTTGCAGTCGTGGTTTTGGTCATTGCATGTGTTTTAGAGTGTTGGGGCTTCACCTACGAGTTTTTTTCCCAGAGTGGTATCCGTAGCTTTTGTTTAGAATGCCAACTCTTTTTTTGGTCAGAAAGAAGACTTGTGTGTGTGTGTGTGTGTGTGTGTGTGTGTGTGTGTGTGTGTGTGTGTGTGTGTGTGTGTGTGTGTGTGTGTGTGAGAGTGAGTGAGTGAGTGAGTGAGTGAGTGAGTGAGTGAGTGAGTGAGTGAGTGAGTGAGTGAGTGAGTGAGTGAGTGAGAGAGAAAGAGAAAGACCGAGTTAATGTCTATAATGATGCGTTACTTTTTTGCTGCTATTAAACAATAATGAACACCGTTTGGAACAATTTGTCTGTTTATTCAGTAGCCTAGACCAAAACGCTGTTCGGCTAAGATACAATAGTTGATGCCTTGCAATCAGTGTTCAATGCAGGGCAAACAGCCCAAAAACAAAACAGTGCAACATTGCTCACTTTGCTGCAACCTAGGCTAAATTTGGAGGTTGTCGGGTCGAGTTGAGTTCGGGTGGTTAATTAACGCAGGTCGTGGTGCAGATTGGCCCTCATATCAGGTCGGGTGGGTGCAAGTATTAAAAATCCCTGGCCTGCACATCACTACTGAACCACCATATAAATGCGACTTATACACCGAAGCGACTTGTATGTTTTTTTTCCCCCTCGCAACAACACGTTTTTTGCTGTGCAACTTGTAGTCCGGTGCGACTTGTCAGTGTATGAATTGTGTATGTGCATGGTGGAATGTGAGGCATTCATTGATTGTAAAGCATTTTGAGTGGCTATTGCAGTTAGAAAAGCGCTATATAAAATGCAGTCCATTTACTGTATGATATAGTAAACCAGAACTAAGCGTAGTTCACATGCTCATATAAATTGTATTGTTTTTTTGGTTTTTTTCCCTCTTTTTCTCCGATACATGTGGAGTCACCAGCCACTTCTTTTCACCTGACAGTGAGGAGTTTCACCAGGGGGATGTAGCGCGTGGGAGAATTACGCTATTCCCCCCCCCGAACAAGCACCCCGACCGAACAGAGGAGACGCTAGTACAGCGACCAGGACAAATACCCACATCCGGCTTCCCATCAAGCTGGCGGTAACATGGGGATTTGAACCGGCGATCCCCGTGTTGGTAGGCAGTGGAATAGACCGCTACGCTACCTGGACTCCCCCCAATTGTAATGTTTTTAAATGCAGTCCTTACACTTAGTTGTTTTGTTTGGGCTTTTTTTTTTTGGAATACAAATCAATTCCGTGGCTTAATCTAAAGCATGAATTGGCAAGGCATAATTTGTGTGTCTGTTTTCAGTTACTTTGCATCTTCTCCTCAAATGTCTAGTGCCTCTCCTTTATGACAAACGACAGACTGTTTCTTACTGTGTCTGTGTGACGTTTGCATGACACTCATACTTGGTGAACTTGTGTGCAGGTCTGTAGTTTTTGTTTTGCTTGTTTTAGATAATTTTATGCTATTATTTCCAGCAACAATTCATCTTGCTAGATGTTAAGATGGCCCGTTATCTTCATATGTCAGTGCAATCTATGCATATGGAATGCAGATTTTGTGAATAATCTAGATAGACAATATTTTGAAATGTTATGTGGAGGAGGATATAAATTAGCATGTGATTTATTGTTTTTTATTGCTTGATGGTGTCTGACAGCTTTTTGCGCAGAAAATTCATGGTTTCTTTTTCTTAAATCAATCACAAGGAATAAGAAGACATATGCATAATAATGAAACACATTTATTAATGTTTACTGTCCCCTGCAGTCACATGACAATGAAATGGATGACCGGGTTTGCTTTGTGCGGATGGTATAAGCCCGACTGTCGCATGTGGAGTGTGCTGAACAGGTGAACATGGTTTAGGTGGATGAGCTCCCATCCAGACAAGCTCAGCTGGCGGCCTTGTGCAGCTCACAGGAGTCTGATGTGCTCATTGTCGGAGGAGGGGCCACAGGCTCAGGTTGTGCCTTAGACGCCGTCACACAGAGTAAGTATCTTTTGGTCCACTGGTTTGAAAAAAAAAAAGAATTGGAGCAAGTCCTTAACTGTTCAGCACAAACACAGACGGGTCCATTGGAGCAGTCTGGGGTTTGCTTTTCTCATTTCAGTTGTTGCTGAGGGAAGGCAGAGAGGTTCTCGGTAATATCCCCTGCAAAGATTTTCCCAGCCGGTATGGTATGGATCAATGCTTGTTCTTCTTATCATCAAGTTGCTGTCATTACCCAGTGATATGAATACGTGCACTTTAATTGTCGTTTGTGCACAGTATAGTTGAGATATGTACCACGCTAGGCCTGTGTTTGATGGATTTTTTAGTCTTATAAGAGAAAAAACTAATAAATCCCAATTTTTCAGCTGGAACAAAACCACAGTTTTGGGGAGCAGCTTTTTGAGAGGATTTTTTTTTGTGGCGGTCTTTTGTTCATCCCCTCCTTGTAAAACTCAAATGGGTATTTTCTGTCCTGGTGTTGCATAACTTTCCAGCCATTGTGATGGAGCTGCTTCCAAGCCCTTTCCCTGGGGCTCGGTCTGTAAGGCGATTCTCAAGCCTTCTATGAAGGCTGGAGCAGCACAACGTTTGGGCTTGCAGGATTTCTCCCCTTTAAAAGACCAGGGTCCATAGTCCAATCAACAACAAAATTATAAGACGACTCTTTAGTTCCACCCAATGAGGGGGTGCATCCTCCTGCGGATGCTATTACATACTAAATCAATTATCTATGCTGCTGGTTGGAAGCCTTTTAAATCTGTTTTTTTTCTCTCTCTTTTATGAACTCTGGCTGTCTAATGGTGGCATAGAGGGGGTTTTTGAAGCCCCTTCCCTCGTCTTCTTCTAATCCACGGTTATTCTTCCTTTCTTCTTTTGAAAATTGGGATTTACAGACCGTCTGGGACAGCAAGTAAGCTACTAATAGTCACAGAGAGTAGCAGTTTCAATGTTAAAGAATGTTATGGAAGTCATACAATTTCTCTCAAATATATAACAGAAGTTCTCCCAAAAATACGAGGAAAATCAGCGTTCAGTTGATTGCTTTTGAAAGTTTGGTTCCTTTGACTACATTTTCAAAGCATTTGGATTCCTTTTTGTGGTTCATTCCATCATGCTGGTGGAAATGAATATTGTTTTTTTACCCAATGGAATATGTATGGCCCCACAATACTTTCCCCATCATGAATATTACAGTGGAAAGGATGTGCATATGTGAATAGCACTGTGATCCGTTCTAAAGATTTGGGACAATAAGTAGCCAAATATCAGCTCAGCGCTGATGTGTTTCCTTGGTTCCCACCGTCAGATCTCAAAACTGCCCTTGTGGAGAGAGACGATTTCTCATCAGGCACCAGCAGCCGGAGCACCAAGCTCATTCACGGAGGAGTCCGATATCTACAGAAAGCCATCATGAAATTAGATTACAAACAGGTAAATGCTTCATTTTTTCTCCGCTGCTGACACTTATCCGTGGAATTCCTGGTCCCTCTGGTCATATTGCTTTATTTACTCCCCCGTGTTCATTTTTCATTCATGAGAGGCCCCGACATGTTTGCCTTGAATGACTGCCTGCCTGGGATTTTTTGAAGTTGTTTCAAAGAATTCTAACAACTTGGCAGGAGCAGGAGCACCGTTCCCCCATCTTTATCAAGTTGTGTATTAAAACATGGAATTATTTCAAAGTAATGGGTGCAATAAGACACACGGGTCTTCTTTTGTCTATGGCTTGTTTAAGAAGAGTCAGCTAGGTTCAAACTAAAATGTCACCATTTTCTGTTACATTTCAGACTACTTGAGGAATCTCATTATTCCTGGCTTGTGTTTTCTTTGGGAGCCTTATTTTGCCATCTGTATGAACATGCTGGGGTCTTGGAGGTGAGCAGTGGAGGAGACCAATTAGTGTGATTGCAGGAAACACAACTGCCTGGTCAGCAGCCCGACAGTAAAGTATGGACTATACTACATGCCGTAGATGGAACAGAAGGCAAATTAAGGCAATGGTGTTGGGCCAGGAATTCTGGACTTCCATGGCAGCAATGACGTTTACTCCCCGGAAACTATTTATCAGCGTAATGTATTGTTTTCAAGTCTTCCGAAGTCACATGATCAATTTCAAAAGCATTGAACATCGACATCTGACACTCTTAGGAAACCCTATTGAATAAATGATATAATTTTGTTTTGCTTTTGTTTTTTCCCCCCCTTTTTCTCCCCAGTTGTACTTGGCCAATCATCCCACTCTTCTGAGCCATCCCGGTCGCTGCTCCACCCCCTCTGCCAATTCAGGGAGGGCTGCAGACTACCACATGCCTCCTCCCATACATGTGGAGTCACCAGCTGCTTCTTTTCACCTGACAGAGGAGTTTCACCAAGGGGACGTAGCGCGTGAGAGGATCACCTTATTCCCCCCAGTTCCCCCTCCCCCCTGAACAGGTAGATGCCCTGACCGACCAGAGGAGGCGCTAGTGCAGTGACTAGGACACATACCCACATCTGGTTTCCCACCCACAGACGCGGCCAATTGTGTCTGTAGGGTCGCCCGACCAAGCCAGAGGTAACATAGGGATTCAAACCGGCGATCTCTGTGTTGGTAGGCAACGGAATAGACCGCTACGCTACCCGGACACCCACTAAATGATGTAATTTAAAGGTTTACGTATTATGAGATAGATTTGAATTAACTTTTTTTTTCAACTGAATTAAACGACATGATCAAACTTCATCACTACGCTCACAAGAATAAGGCTGAAATCATAATGCATTTTATTTCCAGGATGTGATCTGTTTTAACCTTCCTGTCTCCTCCAGTACATGATGGTGTAAGAAGCCCTCCGTGAGCACTCCAATTTGCTGGGTACCCCCCCCCCCACATCTGCCGTCACCCCTACCCATAATGCTTCCAGTGTACAAGAGCTGTGTCCTCCTCCTCTTCCCTATCCCCT
Organism: Lampris incognitus; assembly: GCF_029633865.1. NCBI lineage: Eukaryota > Metazoa > Chordata > Actinopteri > Lampriformes > Lampridae > Lampris > Lampris incognitus. The sequence continues at coordinate 2,760,940 of NC_079221.1, forward strand.
GACCATTTTTCACCTCATATACTAGCAAAGGCAGTAAACCTTTCCCTTTGGTGGAGGCATAGAGTTTGGGAAGATGGAGAAGTTCAGGAGAATGGCAGTAAACTTTAAAGACAGTCACCTTGGGGCTGAGGGCCTCATTGAGGTGTAGAGTAAAAGAAGAGTGGTCCATGGCATCCCTGCACCATCTCACTCCAGCTCTGAGTTGGGTGAACTCAGGGGCCTTGATTTGATTGGTACAGCCTTGAATCATAAGCTTTAATTGCACCTGACATTTAAAGCTCCTCTCTGGTATTTAAAGCAGTGTACAGGTGTGGCTCATTACTGAGAGGGGGATAGGAGATTCTGATTTCTCTCTCATTGCCAGGCCACGGCACTGCCTTAACTCATCATACTGCCTGTCACCGTCCCAGACTCTTCTTTCACTCACACGGGGCCACCAACTGACAACAGTCACATAGGAGTTCAGTACATCCTGTGCAGGCCTTACTTAACATGAGGTTTTTCTTTTGAGGCAACTAGAGAAAAAAGTGCTGGCAATATCATATCTGCCGAAGAAAGAGGGAAAAAAAAACCCCGAATACGTGTGGCCCTGAAGGTAACATGTAAACTACCATGCGTCTTACTCAGACTGTTGTCGTAGCATTTCTGTCCATTGTTATTCTCAGCTGGTGGCAGCTCCCATATTACTGGGCAGGGATCAAGATGTATGACCTGGTGGCGGGGGTCCAGTGCTTGAAGAGCAACTAAAGTCCTCAGCAAAAACAAGGCTCTGGAGCTCTGCCCCATGCTCAGGAAAAACCAGCTGGTGGGAGCCGTTGTCTACTATGATGGTAAGCCACACACACTGTCATCTCTCTCCAAATACTTTAACATGTACATGGTACCATACACAAAGAGAGCACACTTTAACGCTGTTTAGAAAAGCCGAAACACTTGTCACAGCTGAAGACACGTTCCACGTTCTAGAAGTAGCCCTCTGTCCATCCATTCATTATCCAAGCCGCTTATCCCGGTCGGGGTCACGGGATGCTGGAGCCTATCCCAACAGTCATTGGGCGGCAGGCTGGGAGACAGAACATCTCTGTATCTTTCCCATTTGATCAAAATACATTTTTTGCTATCTAAACAAGAAAAGGTGAGGAATACTACTTGAATGTTGGATCTTGAAAAACAGCAACATGTCAAGTATGTCTGCAGCAAAAGGGGTTTTCTCAAAATGTGTTGAAAGTGATACAGGCAATGTGAAATGTTTTATTGTGTGTGAAAAGTCGAGGTATTTCTCTGATGATCAGTTCTAACCTTGAAATGCCATCAACCCTTTGTAAAATTTCAATTTCAGTTTGAATCCATAAGTGGAAACTAGTACAGCGCAGAGGGTTTGGCCACCGGGAAGCAAAAATATTCTTAAATATTTGTTTTTTTTCTTTCTGTCTTTTCCTATCCCGAGTCCCCTTTCATACCTTTAGAGCAAAAATATCCCACATCCGACATCCCACATGGCTGTGTAATTGCTGTCTATGTGAGCGTAAACAAATTAGAGACAACATTGTTTAAAGCAGAAAATAGCCAGTAGGCGCTGCGTTCCAACCAGTCCCAGGATCCATCTTTCTCCAGGCCATACGTGCCGTGCATTGGCATCAGAAAAACAAAGCATATGTTGATTGTTAGCTAGGGTGTACATAGCATGTCTTGTTCACTCAAGGTCTCCCTTGTAGCCGCAAACTCCCAACTTTGTTTCTCTAGGCTATCTGTCAGACTTCATTTAGCATTCGAGGATATGTGGATTCCCATGTACTGCAAAAAGGCAACATATTTCTGCAGGAAAATGGCTGCTATCTGAGCAGTGATCTGTCAACCTTACTCATTTAGCAGAACTAAGTGGGAGTGGGGGCATTGTGCTTGGGCTATTTATATTTGTTTAGTTTAATATCATTTTATTTATTTATTTATTTATGCTTTTTTTTAGTGGCAAAATATGAAAACAAAAATAATAGCCTATGAACCGAATTTAATGGAATTATTTTCCTTATAGTAATTATGCAGGGGACAAGGAAATTTGAATGAAAACATTAGTCTTTATACTGATGCTTATACTTTCCTCAAGCTGTCATTTCCTCCCCCATTTCCCATATGCAACTAGGAACATTATGGCAATGACATTTTTTATCCTGACCTTCTTCACGGGGGATAGGACTTGGACTGCTTGGGTTCATCTCCCCAGGATTTTTCAAGCCATCATGGTCAGATAGTTTCAATGTGTAGACATTGTTTTACGCTTAGAAAATCTGGTCTTGACAAATACACCATTTAGTAAGAAATGACAAAATGTGTTATCAGGTTGCACACACACAGAGTATGTGGCACAATTAAATTCCCATGGAAATCCGATGACCTCAAATATTCTAAGGTGGCAGCGATTATTCTGTAGCGGTGTATGTGAAAAATGCTTGGCAGTAAAAAATAACATGCCTGATCATTTTTAAAGTGCTGCACTCAACTTAAAGTCTTGAGTGTTAATCCTTCTTTCCTTCTGAGCCCTCCTCCTTTTTGCCAGAGGAGTAATTGACAGAAGCATCTGGGATAATAACTTCATCTCCCGCTGTACCTGCAACAATTTAATTGGACAAGTCAGCCCAGCCAAGCATCTCTGGCTCTATGACTGGGAGACATGAAATTCATTGTCATTATTGTCCCTGTCATTTTGCAGCATTTTGTCCAGCTGCAGAGTTCCTCTCACTCCACTGAGTTTGGTACCTCCGGGAGGCTGGAACGACTGGTGGTGGTGGTAGCACAGTGGAGGGGGGGGGCTGTCCTCCAGGGAACTCTGATGCTCATTTAGCTTTGTTCCGTCATCCGGCCAGTTTGGCTTTTAATTGCTGATGATAATTATCATCATCGTCATCATTATTGTTATCTTCGTTGGAGTGTCAGGTTATTATAGCCTTACTATGCTACTCATTCATAAATTTTGGTCCCTCGATCTGACTAATCCTTGAATTCCTGACATTTAACATAGTGATAATGCTCCTGTGGTGTGCCCAGTGCCAATATGTGGTGGGTTCACATCGGGGAGCTGTGAATCACAGGGTCAAAGGTCAGCAGAAGGCTCGGCAATCACCAAGGATCAGACACCTACTGCCTGCTGGCGACTAGACCCTCTCTAGCCTGATCATTTAGTATGAAGGCGTATTTGCAATGGGGATGTGTGAGTGTAGATGTGTGTGCCTGCATGTGTCCACAGCAACGACGGCATAAGTTTGCCAACCACACACTATAATAGTCACATTCACCCTACAGAGATGAAGAAGTAGATTCCGTGGTCTCCCTAATACATCATGGCAGGGTGCATACTCTTGTATGTAATTCATTCTAAAATGTGGCCTTTAAATCTGTTGTTTTCTTGCTTCCCCCCCCCCCCTTTTTATGGTTTTGTTTTCGGCTTATTTATTTATTTTCTGCGGTAGAGGAATGGCTTCCAGCATGCTGTAGCATTAAGCAGAGCCCACCAGCTAGCTAGCCTCAAGTCGCTCAAACGTAAAATAAATCAGGGCATGTAAGACCCTGCTCATTCCTGCAAAGTAGCAACATTCTGCCCAGCCAACAGAAGAGACTTGAACTTCCCTGGCAATAACAAATAGAAAGAAAGTCACATGAGACACCAACATTAAAAGTGATTAATCATCTCTATTCTCTCTTTACTTTGAACCAAGGGATTGTCCAGCAATAAATCTTCAAAGATGTACATAAGAATCACTTCCTAATGAAACTGGGCTTTGTTCATTTGTCACCTTTTAGACCCTTTCATTTAAATTACAAAACTTGTGACCTTGTGACTCTGAATATAGATCTCTGGTATTTTAAAGCTGAAGAGGGATTAATCCATAAATCTTGAAACTAGATTCCTCTGTTCATTAAAAGGATTCTGTCGAGAGATCTTCAGTTTTACAAGCAGATCAGCCTCTGTCGCGGGTCCTCTCCCTTTACATCGATGTATTGAAAAACATGACCATAAGGATTGGAAAAAGGATTCCTTTCTTTCACTGGCATGTTTTTTTCCCCCAGTACATACGTCCCTTCTAGAAAGCAGTTTGCCTTTGATTCATCCTTGCTTACTTTTTATCTCCTTTTGACTCTAACCTCATGTAGCACCGATGTGTGAAACTGTTACCCTAAAACCGAACTGTGTGGTGAACACAGAAGCTAACATGTGAGCACAGCATCGATAATGTTTGACAGTAGAAAAGTACATGTGCTCTCCCCCTGAAGGCCGGGGAACACACTCCTGCATTTGCATCGTGTGTGTGTGTGTGTGTGTTTGTGTGTGTGGACAGTAATAAGCTAACGCCATGATCGCCCACCCCACCCACCACCACCTTCCCTTCATCCGTGCACCCCCCCCCCCTAGTGAAAGAGAGGAGAAGGGGGGTGGGCAGAGGAGAGGAGGGGCTGGGCCTCACACTCAGGCCAAAGGGCCGCTATGGCTTTAAGTGTGCTCCTTGTGTGGCCGAAGCAGCCATCCCGCTGATGCAAAGTGACAGGGACAGATGTGACATATCGGTTCCGACACACTTCCATACCACCAGTCACAGGCTTGGGGTGACTCACATCCCCCTGCCCTGGTCCTGTCCCCCCCACCCCCCTGCTTCAGGACAACACAACGATGCTCGAATGAACCTCGCCATCGCCCTCACTGCTGCCAGGTATGGGGCTGCCATAGCCAATTACACTGAAGTGGTGCACCTACTGAAGAGGGCAGACCCGCAGACGGGGAAGGAGAGGGTCTGTGGAGCACGCTGCAGGGACGTGATCACAGGTAAATGCAACAAAAGCCACTTCCTTCCTTCTGTTCTCCACAGCGCCAACCCCCAACACTCCCCCCACATCCCTCCAGTTCCCCATCCCACCCCACTCTTGCCAGCCCTCACAACAGGGGCCCTCCCTGCTCCTCTTAATCAGTGCTATTTTGCACATAGTCATAGCACATCTAGTGCGGGGGGCTTTTAATATTTTATAAGCGTTTTATGGTGAAGAGAGCTGCTTCAAATCCGGTAGGAAGGGACATAAGACAGAATTAGCGCACTCCAAATGGCCTTACTTACCTTTTAAATGTCATGCATTGGGATGGCTTTGGAGGAATAAAGCAGTTAGAAGTAAAAGATGGTATTCTGAAACATTTCATGAATAACCAAGGTTTGAGGATCACAACACATGACTGCCCCCTCATGTTTTTTTTTCTCCTAAAGAAAGAAGTGTGCTTTCAGTGGAGACGTCTCCCTTTCCATCACATGGGTGGGAAGCCCAATATGGACAAGGCCTACACTGTCAAGATAATAGAGATTGTTTCATTGAGACTTTTTTCGTATTTTCTTTTTTTCTCCATGCTCAAAGAAAGGAAGACCCTCAAGTTTATGATGGGAATTCAGATAAACACGTTATTTCGTTCATTCTTGCGCCGCCGCTGCGTCAACGGAAACACAAGTCAAAAAAGAATTGTAGTCCGCCATTCACCTCATTGTCAAATCAGATCATTCATTACCCTCGTGCTGCCTTTTTGGATATGCCTTCCCATTATGTAGTTCGTCAACATCAAGCATCACATTAACAAACATTTTCCCTCCACGCTTTCAAAAGACTCCCTCAGTCACTGCCTCCTGGGCTACTCCCTGACACAAAGAGGCGAGAGGGAAATTAGGTATGTCTGTTTCCTATTAATTACAATCCTGGGAAGTCTCCCATGGACACACTCGAGCCACTCTATTACGGAGAGAAGGGGGTGTTCGCTGATAAATTAATAATCCGGCTTGTCACCGGCTACAGATGAATAGCCCCTAGTGATTGATGCTGTTTTCTTTCATAGGGCAGGAATTTGATGTCAGAGCCAAATGTGTTATCAATGCCACGGGACCTTTTGCGGACGCGCTGCGGAAAATGAATGATCAGAGGAACCCCAACATCTGTCAGCCCAGCGCTGGGGTGCACATCGTCATCCCAGGCTATTACAGGTAACTAACGAGGGGTCCCTGCGTCTCTGTCACTGTTCCCCAGCATCACCCGCTCCTTAGCATGGCCGCCCAGATCAATTCATTAGCTAGCGCCGGAGTGGCTGGCAGAGAGAGCCCTCAGACCCAGGCAAGAGTTCTGGTCGCAACAACCGAGCACTGTCACGGTCAGCATGGAGCAGGTGCTCAGTGGTGCTGCAAGAGCCTCAGCCAAGGAATATCCAGGCACTTTCTTTGTGTTCACCTTTCTGGTGAGGTTTTAGAGAAGGTTATAGATCAGTGGTTCTCAATCCGGTCTTTGGGTACCACCCAAGGACCAGTTGGTTTTCTTTTTTTGGGGGGGGGGTTTCCCCCCTCTTTTTCTCGCCAATTGTATTTGGCCAATTACCCCACTCTTCTGAGCCATCCTGGTCGCTGCTCCACCCCCTCTGCTGATCCAGGGAGGGCTGCAGACTACCACACACGCCTCCTCCCATACATGTGGAGTCACCACCCGCTTCTTTTCACCTGACAGTGAGGAGTTTCACCAGGGGGACGTAGCGCGTGAGAGGATCACATTATTCCCCCCAGTTCCCCCTCCCCCTCGAACAGGCACCCCGACTGACCAGAGGAGGTGCTAATGCAGCGTCCAGGACACATACCCACATCCGGCCTCCCACCCGCAGACATGGCCACTTGTGTCTGTAGGGACGTCCAATCAAGCCGGCGGTAACACAAGGATTCGAACTGGTGAACCCCATGTTGGTAGGCAACGGAATAGACTGCCATGCTACCTAGATGCTCTCAGGGTTTTCTCTTCTTGCCCGGTAGGTAATTACATTCCGTGGCAGTGGCTCAGGAGGTAGAGCAAGTCATGGGTAGCTGGAGGGTTGCTGGTTTTGATCCTCAGCTCCTCCTTGCAATAATGTCGAGGTGTCCCTGAGCAAGACACCTTAACCCCTAACTACCCCCAGTGAGCTTGTTGTTACCTTGCATGGTTGACAGCGCCATCGGTGTATGAGTGTGTGTGTGGGTGGGTAAAAATGTGAAGCATTAGTTGTAAATCGCTTTGGGAAAAAGCGCTATATAAATGCAGTCCATTTACCGTTTACATTATTCACCTGTTGTTATTGCAGCCTTCAGTCAAGCAGGTTTAATGCTGCATTCAAGTCAAATCAGAACTCGGCTATTTAAAGTTGGAAATTTCTGACACCCGATGTCAAATGTTCCCACCGTAAACTCGGGGGAAAAAAACACATGGTTGCTGTCAGATAAGTCATTATTTGATTTGCAGTAATTTTGAGCTAGCCAACAGTAAAAGTGAAGGATGAAGATTGTAGCTTTTAATTTTGGGGAACATAATAATGGGGAACATAAATGATACCAGCACATGTAACAATTTATTCCTGTCTGATCATGAACTACAAACTTTGTTCCAATTTTTCTTGCCGTGACACTACCGGTGCTCAGGTCAGATAAACTGGAGCTCTGAAATGATGCTCGAATTTCCAACTCATAGTTCCGACATGAGTTTAACAACCGTTTTTCACAAGTTGGATCTCGTTTTTTACTAGTCACAAGTTGTCTTGAACGCAGCATTAGGCATGAAACAACAGGTGAACGTAATTAACTACCTGGAAGAACTGAAAACCAGCAATGCTGGTGGTACCGAAGGACCAGATTGAAAACTGCTGTTTTTAGATGATTCTGTTGAATCAGGCCAACACGGAGCTGATGTGTATCATTCATCAAGCATTGCATCCAGATGTTTTGGAACGGTTCTTGGCACGATCAAACAGACTTTCCTGTCGCGGAGGGCTGCAAATGGACTTTCCGATTGGATTCCTCTCTGCCTCCACCAGATCAGGAATTTCTGCTCTGTTTTGATGCATTCTATTTGTGTTTGCACAGGGGAAAGTCTACTCTTAAGACCCAACAACACCTCCACCCTCCACACCACCCCTCTGCTTTTCCTGTGTTAAATTGAGTCAGTGCCATGTGCATGTGTTTTAAACAGGACAATATGTGCACTCTGGGCTGAGGCGAGGGAAGCAGTGGCTGGAATTGAAACCAGCAGAATTAATCTCCTGGTAACAGCGTTGACAGGAGCCTGATTATGGGGTGTCCCCTCCACCAGCCGGCCGGCTCGTGCCCTCCATCCCCCCTCCAGCAGACCAAAGGTTAATGCAGTCTTCTTGTTTGTTCCCCTCCATGCCCCTGTGCCCTCCTACACACACACACGCACAAACACACATATATGTATATGTACACACCACTACCCCTGACAACATGGGGCTACTGGACCCTGCCACCAGCGATGGGCGCATCATCTTCTTCCTTCCCTGGGAGGAGAGGATGACCGTTACCAGGGTGACAGACAAACCCACAGAGATATTGCAACACCCCATCCCTGTGGAGGAGGACATCAACTTCATCCTGACTGAGGTCCGCAACCACTCAGTCCTGGCGTAGAAGGTGACTGTCATCTCGAAACACACACACACATATGCAGGCACATTGTGAGCTGAACCCAAGAGAACTTTGCTTGTATGTTTGATTTTTGTCCAGTGCTTTTATAGGCAGTCAGGATGACTCAGATCTGGTTGCGGATGATGTTGAGATGAACAAGCATTCACCTTTTCTCTCTAACTTATATGTGAAGCACAATTGCACGTCTGGAGTCGCTCCCATGTAGGAGTATGGCGGGTGGGGAAAGGCTGTGACGCTTGAGGTATAACTAACGCAACAATGTCAACGCAACATTTCCCATGAGGGGGAGACAAAAAAAATGACTCATCACTGCGTGCTTACACTTAGGGCACTATAGCCTGGACATTTCAATCCGACCTAATTCATAACAGCCATTTATGATAATAAATACACGTCCAGCAAACCCCCCCCCCCCACCGACCCAACACACACACACACATATACACAAGCACACAAATAACCACACAAGCACACGCACCACCACCACCTCTGATTTACAAATAGCTGATGGAGCAAGCAGCTGACAGAAATAAATGAGCTAATCTGATGGCTGTGTAGGACTTCCACCAGATATTAATTCATCAGGAGGCCACAGAGTGCAGACAGATACAAATTCCTGCTTTAATTATGTATGGAAGCCACTGTGGAAACGGGAGACGCCACCGTTGCCAGCGCTATTTCTCACAGCAACTTTATGAACCCCTCTGATTCCATCGTTATTTTGTTTTCCTTTTAGATATAATACATGTCCCTCCCACTCTTTTCCCTGAACACTCGAGACAAAATAGACCCCCCCCCCCTTTTATACCACTGCCTTCACATGAGACATTGGATAATGAACAAGTAGAAAAATAACCTTTACCACATTAAATTATATTGTTTTCGATTTGCAATCTTTATGAGGCCTTCCTGGAGCCCCTCTGATGTATTTCCTTCCCGTTTGGAGCCTCGACTGGCCCTCGCCGACTGGCAGGCTTATCAAAACCCAGGGAGGCTTTATTGAATGAGTGACCAGTGGGTATCTAAACAGAATGCAGGGCTATTGATTTTGGAGAAGTGGTCTAATTGTTTCTAGTAGACAAGGGCTTGTCCCGATTATTTGATTGATTAGCTTGATACCAGTCGGCCTCCTCTTCCTCCTCCCCTGGCCAGTTAATAGCACTGTAATCCCAATACACCCCCTTATTTCTAATCCATCATCATTATCATGGCTGTACTCAGCACAAGATTAGTCCATAAGGGTTTTTTTTCCCCCTGCATTCCTCAATATTGGCTCTGCCTTCTGTATGCTAAACTGAAAAAAGAGGGGAAAAGTACAGCAGATATAGTCCATCTCAACTCTACTTTAAAGTACACTGGAGAGATGGTAAGAGATAAATGCAGAGAGGGCAACAGAGAGAGAGAACTGCATGACAGAGACGGAGAGTGATAGATGGCCAGAGACAGAGATAAGTGAAAGAACAAGAGGGGGGAGAGAAAAAGAGAGAGGGAGTGAGAGAGTGTCACAGTGGTTCACCAGCTCAGACCTCAGACTAGTATCCGGCTTCAGGCAGCGTGGCCACGGACGGCAGGGTGACATGTGGCGTATGTCTGGGCGAGACCCTGGTAAAGTCCTGTGGTCACAAGCCTGAGAAAATAAAGGAGGAAGAGGAAGATGTGTGTGTGTGTGTGTGTGTGTGTGTGTGTGTGTGTGTGTGTGTGTGTGTATATACGTGTTTGCAGGGCGGGGGGTGGGTAGTAGAAGTGTGAAGTGATAGAGCAAGAAAGAAGCCATGACTGGCAGACTCCGCTGTAGTCTCCGTCCTTGCCTGTGGTTGCGCCCGGACCGCAGTCTTCACTCAGTTGTCTGAGGAGGTGGGAGGAGGGTGAAGGGGGGAGTAGAAGGGCCATACCAGGGGGGGGTTTGTCACATTGCATGGCTGTGACACCTCAAAAGACCTACTGGCCCCTGGAGTGGACAGCCAGTGCCTCCCTCCCCTTCAGTCTCTCCCCTGAGGGTGTGGGTTCTCCATGGCTTCTCACAGTCACACCAGCCTTCACAGTGACACACACACACACACACACGCACACACACAACCAGCTCCAGATCCCTACTCCACTGTACTTAACACTAGTCTGCCCCACTGACTGGACTGGTCTGTTTGAAGACTGGGCTCTTTTTGTTCCACTGCTGCAATCTGACTTGGACTCCCTCTGTCTCTGTGGTGGAATCTTTCCACACCACACAACAGTCCCATTCCCCAAACATGAGTCAGCCCAACAAAGGAGGCATCAGTGTAGCTCACTCTCTATGGAATAAAAGAATTCAAAACATTTTATTCCTTGAACATTTTCTGTCTTAGAATTCATTCTAGTGTCAGTGTATATCCCCGAGTCACTCAGAGAACGTCTATGGTTAGTGCACATCTTAATTCCAATCAAAATGTATTCGTATGACCTGACTGCAAGCTTTAAAAACTCTTACTGCAAAAAAATGGCTATTCGGATAATCAGTAAACGGGTCAGAAGGAGGGTTAGTTGAACCAATACAAGCTATCAAAGTTTGCAGCCATCAAAATAATCAATTGGACTGTTGAGTCAATTATGCCAGGTCTTCCAAGGTTAATGCACCTCAAGAGACATGTTTATCATGCAAAGGTTTCATTTTGTACTGCTACAAATGGGCATTGTCTTCATCTGCGTGCTGTTTATGGCCCATGTGAGGCCTGCTGCTCCACAGCTACTCCACTGTCATAAATGTTTAAAAAATGCCCTTTCATAACGAGTTTGTCATTGTTTTATTCAGAAATATCAACCAGCCCATTATGGTGGCAGGTATTTTTTCAATCGATACACAACAGCATATTAATATTTAATTCTTTATATGTCATTGCGATATAAAAATAGTGGATTGTTGAGGAGCAGCAGCTGGAGCTCGTTTATTTTCCTGCTGTGGCGGTGAACTGGAGAGAGGAGCGATGGAGACTTCTCATTATAAGGACTGTGTGCAGATATGCAATAATTCCAGCTTGCATGCATGTGTGTGCATGTGTGTTTTTGTGTATGTTGGAGCACCTGTCTACACACCATGTGTGTTCACACATAGGTGGCCACAGATTTGTATTTGCATCTGCTAACACACTCGTTTGTCCATGTTGTCTCTCTCTCCTCCAGTGCGAAGAGGAGATGGCGGTCTGGAGTGGCGTCCGTCCTCTGGTCACAGACCCTAACTCCAAGGACACACGGTCTATTTGCAGAAAGCACATTGTCAACATTAGTGACAGTGGATTAGTTGCCGTCGCTGGTTCGTATTGCATTTCTCACACACAAGGACTAAAAATCTTTTATTTGATAATTTTTTTTTTGGAAATTGCTTAAAACAAGGTGTATTGAACGAGGTTGCACAAGGCAGTTACAAATCATGCAACAAAATTGTGTTGATGTTCAGGTTTTGCCCCTGATGCAATTTAGACTTATTAGCTGTGCCAGGTTATGTGACAGGGTTCCATGTAATGATGAACTAAAAAAAAATGTCTGCAGCTTGATACCCAGAATTCAATGTCTATTATTGATAATATTCCAGAAGCAGTATCACATGCACACCAAATTTCTAGAATATAAACAATCCTCCTTTAGATTTAAAAGGTTTAATTTGCTTTTGTGTGTTTTGATACATTACCAACACAATCAAGTGATTGTCATTTGTCAAATTTCAGCGATCACAAAACACACCATGTGATAAACGTCTGCATATCCTGTCATTCAGGTAAAATGTCCTAAAGCCCCTTTAAGATGGTCATTAGACGAAAGTGTGTGTGTGTGTGTGTGTGTGTGTGTGTGTGTGTGTGTGTGTGTGTGTGTGTGTGTGTGTGTGCAGACATGTTCTCCTGTAGCGTTCAAGCGCTAATAAACACAATGAACATTTTAAACAATGAAATGTTATTAAAACTTTCTGCATAAATTTTGGAAACAGCTTTTCATTGTATAGTCTTTCCTTTGTGCACATGCCTTTTACCCATCATGAAAGGTGGGCCAGAAACATAATTATGTGGCACATGATGGTAATTGGATCCAAATCCAAAAGTTTGGTGCAATTCAACAGTTGCCATTCTTTCCTTTTAACTTCCTGGTGGGATGTTTTGCAGTTTATAAGTGAAACCAACCTCACTGATTTGTGATCTGTAAGGTTCGTTTGCCTGCCAAGCTCAGTTGTTTTAGGCTTTTAGAGAGGTCAACTATGATGTTAACTGTGATGTTATTTCAGAGGGGTTGTTACACATTTCACAATTTAATAACTGTGTCACATCAAAATAACCTCAACGAGCGGGTGGTGTGGTGGTCTATTCCGTTGCCTACCAACACGGGATCACCAGTTTGAATCCCTGTGTTACCTGCAGCTTGGGCAGGCGTCCCTACAGACATAATTGGCCATGTCTGCGGGTGGGAAGCCGGATGTGGGTATGTGTCCTGGTCGCTGCACTAGCTCCTCCTCTGGTCGGTCTGGGCACCTGTTGGGGGGGGGGGGGACTGGAGGAACAGCATGATCCTCCCACACGCTACGTCCCCCTGGTGAAACTCCTCACTGTTGAAAAGAAGCGGCTGGTGACTCCACATGTATCAGAGGAGGCATGTGGTAGTCTGCAGCCCTCCCTGGATCGGCAGAGAGGGTGGAGCAGGGACCGGGAGGCCTCAGAAGCGTGGAGTAATTGGCTGTGTAAAATTGGGGAGAATCCAAAAAACAAAAAAAAACTTCAAGAGCTGTCATCAAATGGCATGTGTTTTAAACATACCATAAATTCTAGGTGTTGAGCCATAAAAACAAATCAATGCAGCTCCAATCAACAGGAAGGATAGTCTGCAAAACGAATGCAGGAATGATCTGCCCATTAGCCAAGCTCCCACTAACTGTAACATGTTCTGCAATTATGAATGACGCCTTCTTTCTTTACAGATGTTGTACTCATATGGTTGTGTGCAGTAGGCCTGTCAGATAGCATTTGAAATTCGAATGTACATTCGAATTATGGTAATAATATTCGAATTTGAATATGAAAATATGAAATTCGATTTTTTGTAATATATTTTTTTAATATATTTTTTCCCCCTTATGAATATTATTATTATTAATGCACACACGTTTAAATGGAAATAAATGATGGTTTCGTGAAACGTATTTTATGAAAATAAGCATAGCCTACATCCGTAGTAAAACCGGAAATTAAAAAGCTCTTGTCAGTTCCCACGCCGAGCGGGCGGGCTCATAGAACACAGGAAATGGCGGAATCCGAGAAGAACGTTGGCTGTGACCCAAGCGCTAGCACTAGCACTAGCACATCTCCTGCGAGAGTCATTCATACTCCACAACATCTGAGAAGTTACGTATGGAAATTCTTTGGGTTTTGGGCTGTTAATGGGAAAATCGAAGAGAGAATATATCCACACCTCGGGAAGATGGCTCAGAGATACCTCGCCGTGCCAGGGACATCCGTGCGCTCTGAGCGTGTCTTTTCTGATGCGGGAAACATAGTCACCAAAAAAAGGAGCGCTCTCGAGTCTGAACACGTGGACGCTTTGGTTTTTCTCGCAAACCACTATTAGCACAACTTCTTATACTACTACAGTGAGTAGGACTCTTGATTTTATTTTTTTAAGCCCCGTGGGTCATGGATAATTTACTATGCCTATGTTACTTACGGTAAATTCGTTAACACCATCTGGCCTTTTCCTAGTCAGATTTATTTTACTTGTATGTTACTTAGAGTAGGCCCTAGTTAACATCATCTGGCCTTTTCCTAGTCAGATTTATTTTATGTTTAGGGGTGCTCAACAACAGTTTTTGGACTAATATGTGCGGACAATGTGCTGGAGTTGTATGTTGTCATAAATATGCTGTTAATAAAAACACGGGCTACAATAGACTTACTCTCTCTGTATTGATTTTTGGGGGTGATATGCAAATTCAAGGTATTCGAATGCCATTCGAACCTCAGTGTGTAATATTCGTTATTCGTTCGAGGCCTATTTTTGGCATTCGTTCACAGCTCTAGTGTGCAGTAACATTATCTCTTAAGTGTTGCAGGAGGCAAATGGACCACCTACTGCTCCATAGCTGAGCAGACACTGGATGCAGCAGTGAAGGCTCATGGTCTCACAGCAGGTCCCAGTAGAACAGTGGGGCTGATGCTTGAAGAGGCTAAGGACTGGATGCCAACCATGTACTATATATCTGGCTGGTGCAGGACCACAGCCTGGAGGTGGAGGTGAACACAAATGTTTCTTTTACCTTTTTTTGGCAAAACCCAAACCTCTCATTTTGTATGTCTGTGACTACATTGATTTTTGACAAATCCCTGAGCTGGTAAAAGGAGAGAAAAAAAATCCTAATAAAGATACAGATAGAAGTGGCATCAGGGCGCTGACATCTCAATGATGAGATAAGTGTCCATGTTGGCCAGTAAGTGAATTAGCCAGCAGTGTGTGAGAGCTGAGTGGAGCCACTCAAGTGCTAAGAGTTTGCTGTCATCCTGTGCTTTCTCTGTCCTCCTGACAGTACACACATATCTCCAGGACAGTCCATGCCATGTTAGACTTCAAATGAACTGTACAATGACCTGCAAATGACAAGCGCAGAGAGTTGCAGCCCCCTGTGACTCTGGTGTGAATGAGTTTTAACCCTTCATTACCAAGAAAGAGGAGAAGAAAGCATAATCTATGATCCCAATGTTTCCAGAATGTTTAAAAAGGTCAATATGCTGATATTTTTGACAGCGCTTGACCTTTTGTGAAAAAAGTAACAAAACCATTGGAATTGAAATAACTTCTTTGTTTAGTTCTGGCACATAATGTATCACAGTCAAAGCATGCTGTCTCCCCTCAGCATCTCCCCATGAGTGACTTGACTGTTAATCCGTTGTATTGATCTAATATCAAAAGGTGCTATTTAAATGCAGCATAACTCCCTGGGAGCCATGATCTGTCAGTGGGGTCTGTTTGGAGTCTCGCTGAATTGCTAATGCCTGTTGCGTCTCTTGCTGTGTCCAGGTGGCTCAACATCTGGCCTCTACCTACGGCGGCAGGGCCTACAAAGTCGCCAAGATGGCGCACGTGACTGGGAAGAGCTGGCCCATTGTTGGCAAACTCCCCGTATCAGAATTCCCTTACATCGAGAGCGAGGTTGGCTGGCGACATCTTATTTATATTGGATATTGAATGCATGAGTGATCCCTGAAGTTCAAAGGAGGTGAGTGGTCTCGCTAACCAAATGGTTGTTTCCAGGTCCATTATGCCATAAGAGTATGCATGCACAGCAATCGATGTGGTGGTGTGGCAGACGCGGCTGGGCTTCATGCAGGCGGCAGAGGAGGCTCTCCCTTGGATCGTTGAGCTGAAACTGAAATGGATTGAACAAAAAAGACGGTAAACCATCACTATCCATCCATTATCCGAACCGCTAATCCTGCTCTCAGGGTCGTGGGGATGCTGGAGTCTATCCCAGCAGTCATTGGGTGGCAGGTGGGGAGACACCCTGGACAGGCCGCCAGGCCATCACAGGGCCCACACACACACATTCACACCAAGGGACAATTTAGTACGGCCGATTCACCTGACTTACATGTCTTTGGACTGTGGGAAGAAACCGGAGCACCCGGAGGAAACCCACGCAGACACGGGAGAACATGCAAACTCCACACAGACACTAACCGTCACTAACCATCACTAACACTTCCTAATATTAGGTCTAAGTTATGAAACGTAGACCAGCTATACTCTCAGCTCAAACTGACCTAGAAAAAGTAATTTTTCTTGGTCCATCTTCTGTCTGTCTTCATAATGGTCAGTGACCAGTGACTCCTTGACCACAAATGTTTTGCATACATGTAACTGCAAGAGCATAACGTTAGCACTATGCTCACAGGTAAGGTTTTTTTTTTTAATCGGACTCTAACTTTTGCATTGCTGTCTATATTAAGAAATAGACAACTTTGACAACATTATTCCCAATGGTAGCTTTCTTAATACACCTTTCCATATCCAGCCACTGCAACGCAAGCATGGATGGGTATTCCTGCACATGCATTAGATTGACCTCACATTAACCCAGATAGGTTTGATCTTTAAGAGCCATAAATTGGCTTTTGTCATTACCATAGGTTAATTACTGAGATTTGCTCTGTATCGTTGCTGCACTGAGATTGCAATAATAAGCAGCACACAAAAGCCATTCACACTGCCTGCGTGAGCACTAAATAGGTATTGTTTTGATCTTACTATTCCCGTCTGTAGTTTTGTTTGTACTGCTCTATTAATAGCAGTGCTTTTGATACGGTGTGATTCTGCTGAGTTTAGCTCGAACCTCACCCTTCCTGTCATTCTCCCCTCGAGTACAACGTCTCAAGTGCAGCCCAGATTTGGATAAGACGGCTGCTCTTACATTTCTTACATCACCTTTGTGAGAAACAAATTACTTTCTGTTTTGGGACTCAGTGTATTGTTATTTAGACACGGTCGCCCGTTGCCAAGAAGACCTGACTGCTGTTTATGAATATCAGCTTTGGTTGTTTGATGCCAAGTGTCAGTATAGTAGAAATATTCTGCACTGTAGATTTTGATTTTTTTGATTTGATTTTGAGATACTTTATTGATCCCTGTAGGTAAATTGTGCTCTGCATTTACCCCATCCTAGCTGTGTAGCGAGGAGCAGTGAGCAGCTGCCTTGCAGCATCTGGGGACCAACTCCAGTTCGTCTTGCCATGCCTCGGTCAGGGGCACAGTATTAACCCTAACATGCATGTCTTTTTTTTTGATGGAGGAAACCAGAGTACTTGGAAAAAAACAACCGCAGACACAGGGAGAACATGCACCTCCACACAGAGGACGACCCCCAAGGTTGGACAACCCCAGGGTTCGAACCCAGCAACTTCTTGCTCTAAGGTGACAGCACTAAGCACTAACCACTGTGCCACCGTGCACCGACACTCGATTTGTTAGTATGGCATCACATAGTTTTCAGTTCAGTCGCGTTATTATCCCAGATGGGAAACTTGATCAGTCACGTGCACAAGATAAAACAACACAAGTACAAAAATGTTTGCTTTACATACAATACATACAATATACAGAACATAATAATACAGCAAACCAGACAGAGGGACTGAGCTGCGAAGGATGTGCAGCAAGTTAGGGCTTGATCAGAATAGAGATGGAAATGTGCTGACAAGCGAGGAGAGTGTGCTGAGAAGGTGGAAGGAGTACTTTGAGGGGCTGATGAATGAAGAAAATGAGCGCGAGAGAGGTTGGATGATGTAGGGATAGTGAATCAGGAAGTACAGTGGATTAGCAAGGAGGAAGTGAGGGCAGTATGAAGATTGGAAAGGCAGTTGGTCCTGATGACATATCTGTGGAGACATGGAGATGTTTAGGAGAGATGGCAGTGGGGTTTTTAACTAGATTGTTTAACACAATCTTGGAAAGTGGGAGGATGCCTGAGGAGTGATTTGCTACAAAAGGGTACCAGCAAGAGTTAAAGGGAAGGTTTACAAGACGGTTGTGAGACCAGCTCTGTTGTATGGTTTGGAGACAGTGGCACTGATGAAAAGACAGGAGGTGGAGCTGGAGGTGGCAGAGTTGAAGATGCAATATTTTCATTGGGAGTGATGAAGAAGGACAGGATTAGGAACGAGTATATTAGAGGGACAGCTGAGGTTGGACGGTTTGGAGACAATGCAAGAGAGGCAAGATTGAGATGGTTTGGACATGTGTGGCGGAGAGATGCTGGGTATATTGGGAGAAGGATGCTGAATATGGAGCTGCCAGGGAAGAGGAGAAGAGGAAGGCCAAAGAGGAGGTTTATGGATGTGGTGAGGGAGGACATGCAGGTGGCTGGTGTGACAGAGGAAGATGCAGACGACAGAAAGAGATGGAAATAGATGATCCACTGTGGCAACCCCTAATGGGAGCAGCCGAAAGTAGTAGTAGTAGTAGTAATAATACAACAAACCAGCCTCTAAAGTGCTAAACTATATGTGCAGATTAAGCAGAGTTATTGCACTGGGAACAAAAGAGTTTCTTCTCCTATTGCACTTGAATCGGGGTGCTCTAAATCTACGACCTTAGGGAAGAGTTTCAATCAGTCTATGCAGTCCAAAATAGAGCTGGCCTTGTAGAGAACCTGCTGGTCTAAGAAAGCCATCAGGGGGCTGTAGTTGTGGTCCTGCACAGTCATGATCAGTGACCTCTAATGGCCCTCTCCTTTCCCATGTGTGCTTGCAGGAAGAGCTGGCCGCAGCCAAGCAGTTCCTCTACTAGGAAATGGGCTCCAAGGCCCGCTCTGAGCAGCTGACTGACAGCTCTGAGCCCACCCTCGCTGTCCCAGAGCTGGCTAGGTAAGCATTCAGCTGTGTATTTGTTACCATCCACATAGCATACATCCTGTATCATTACATTTCATTGTGTGTGCTTTGTGAAATAACTTCTTTTATTATCATGTAATCACAAATAGTAATATGTAAAAAAAACTGTATATAAACACCATGACATATTAATATAAATATAATACAACATTTAAAAGGGTGAGTAAGCAAGTAAGATTGATAAAAAATACTAGAAATACAAATTTGAGAAATCGGAGGTTTTGCAATACGGGATTTGTGCAAACTTAGTTTATTTCATATGTGGTGGCAACACGTGATCCTCTGTCAGTGTTATTTTATAGTTACAGCATTTTTGCGCAGGTGTACGCATAGTCGCTCCATATAGAAAGAATTGTGTGCCTCGTCTTGTCTTGTCTTGTCTCTGAGGGCTACTTCACAGCTCTACCTGGTCCCTCTCTCAACAGGTACATGAGACGGTTTCATAAATTTGACAAAGAAAACAAGGTCTTCATCACGACAGCAGCTGTTCGGAGGCGACTAGAGGTAAAAATGTGTGTGTGTGTGTGTGTGTGCGCGTGTGCGCGCACACGACTGTGTCTGTGAGTACACGTATGTGAGAGGTTATTACCAGTGGGCGTTTGTTCTCTTGTGTGCCTTTACGAGATGTGGAGAGGTTTCAGATTTCTCCCCTTTAATAGAAGCGCTGTAATGATGAGCCTCTTTTAGCTCAGTAACCATGACACTCTCACTCTGGGTGAGATGCTAGGTTGCTACCACCGCTCCAGCCAATAACAGGCACAGGATGTCAGTTGTCCCTCCATCTATTGTTTTGCTAAACTGCACAGACAAAGTGCTCCATCTCACCACCGAACACTGCTGATGGGGCTCCCATCACCATAGAAAAGCTGGAAAAATCCCACAAAATGATGCATATCCAAAATTTTAGAAATTCATTAGAAATATGATTAATATCTTCAACTACTCACATTTCTAGTGTAGCATGAATTCAGGGAGCAGACGGGATCAAACCTGAGTTCCCTGCGTCACGGGCGACTGCGTTAACCAGTTGACTAAAGGGTCTGCCCGTTAGCCAACAGAGTAGCAAGTCTGCACATCTGTGGTTGTTCACTGTTACACTACTCCCCTCCTTGGGGAAGCATGTCCCCGCGCTTCTGCATACCAGCTCCCCTCACACCTCTGAGTGCATGTGCATCCCACCGCTAACACCAAATGTAGCGGGAATTTGGGGGGCAGGCGGGAATTGAACCTGGGTTCCCCGCACCACGGGCGACTACGCTAACCACCACGGATGTGTAGACTCGCTGTCCTGTTGGCTAACGGGTCCGACCCTTTAGTTGACTGGTTAGTGCTGTCTACACATCTGTGGTTGTACACTGTTACACTAGCATTGATATCTGCAGGAGCAAAAACAACCAAGGGAATTTCAGCTGGCATGCTGTTAGTCCATCCAGATAGGGAAGTACTGAGCCGAAACAAGACCTGGAACATGAAACGGGCTGCAAACACAATATCCCTTTTGTGTCATTCAAAAGGAAATGAATAAGAAACAAAAAGAAAGTGAATTGTGAAAATGTGTTGCTGTACTGTGTTGTGGGAGCACTGTGTTGCAGCGACAGCACCGGCATTCCAGCCGTTTGTGGTGGAAACATTCAATGAACGGTGTCACCGAGCCACCGGGATATAATGAACAGAACTGCACTATTTGGTCCTGTCATTAGTTCAGGCCCGGTCGCATCAATGTGAGTGGACGCGTATGGATTACCAGTGCACCAGGATTCAGCTGGTGCCAGACCCTGTAAGGAAGCCTCGTGCAGCTCTAATTGAGCTGTGGGTTTGCTGTGGGAGTTTCTGCCAGCACAATATCTAAATTAAACATGTTTTCATCACCAGCAAATACGGACTTACATATTCACAAGGCACCCGCATCGCCTGCGATATAAACTGCGACGTTGTCTGCACTGAGACGCAGCTGAGTGGTTTTGGACAGGGTGCAGTGGACCCACAGCCGCTCTCATCGTCCTTGCCGTGAGCCTTAGCTGTGTCTGTTGCTGCTCTACAGATATGTATTTTGTCGGTGATAACCGAGGCCGGTGTCGGTGAGTTTTATGTTTTCAGATGAGTGTTTTTGTCATGTCTCACCGCGGCCTTTTGTGCGCTAATGATGTGAGACGATTGAAAAGTGTAGTTTCTGCTCATATCGAACATTCACAGGCCAAACGTGGAAAGATGATCTGCAGCAGCGAGCATTGTCTGAACAGTCGGTTTCCAAATCGTCCAGATGAGTCTTGTATGTGTTGTTTTTTTTTTTTTGCATGATGGCCTCATTCAGTGACCTATTTATTACCTTTTACTTAAAGACATTTCCCGCCACCACGGCATCGGCGTCCAGACTGATGAAAACACTCCGCGAAATGCTGAGCCACAATGGACAAGTGGAGCCCAGTGAATTTTTGCAGGTGTTTGTTGTTTTGTTTTGTTTTTTGTTACAGAATCTAGTGTTGTCTCTGAGATAATTCAAGTGTGTGTGTGTGTGTGTGTGTGTGTGTGTGTGTGTGTGTGTGTGTGTGTGTGTGTGTGTGTGTGTGTGTGTGCTGCCTCTTTCCCACCAAACATTTCTTGCTTTTTCTCTTTTTTAATTTCTCCCTCTCTCTCTGTCTCTCTCTCGCTCACACACACACACACACACACGTGTACACCCCCCCCATCACCCCCATCCCTCCCTCTTGACACGGACTGCCTTTTGCAGCTGTGTGACAATGATGAATGCAGAACATGGAGCACATTAATGCCAGGGATTCTGGTCAGTGTCAGGCCTTTCTTCACTATGTCAAGTTAAACAAACAAGATCAAGCAAAAGTGAATGGTAGTCGTCCCTCCTGAGATAAGACCCCTGTGGTAGCAGGGGGTGGGGTCATGGGAATCTCCGAAAACCTGAGATGGACATTCCTTCAACAAAACAATACTCTGGTTTCTGTCCGACTGGACAAGCTACCCAGTGGCCCTCCTGCAGCAGTGTTAATCTCTCTGCAAGGAGTGACTTTTCATACGGAGGCTCCTCGCATTTTATAATTTCCCTGTGTGGCGCTTCACCTGAAATAAGCTGTCACTGCAGTAAGTGGATTCCTCCTGTATGAGATGTCTGAAGGCTTTGTGGGATGTGTTAGAAGTGTGGCGGTTTCTGGCATTTTGATGACACGTCCTGTTGAAATCGAACTCATTAAGAAGGTTCCTTGATGTGAAACCTCGGAGGTGGATGGTGAAGCTGGTCCACCGTACGGTGTTTTCTTAATTCCACTTTTACAACATACTCTACTGATGCTTCATAATTGGGAGGATGAACCAAACGACTTGTTCCAGCGCGTTGAAGACGTTGTGGATTTAAAGCCGTAAGACTAGCTGTATAAGGATAGTTTTGTTTTGTTTTGTTTTTTACTCGATAAAGTCATAATGGTGATAGAATCCAGAGAATTCCAGTTTTCATCAGGTAGACACCTGGAAGAGCCTTATTGGAATATTGTGGATCTACTCATTATTGGAGTAGATGGTTAAGCTTGTCTAGTCCAAATTGCAGGTCTTCTAATTGTTACGTGTATGTGTGTGTGGGGGTGTGTGTGTGTGAACATGATCACATATGGTTGTGTGTTTGTGCATGCGTGCAGTCGTATGTTTACATTGGCTCTGAGTATGTGTTTGCGAACGCATGGACGTGTGCGTGTCCTCAGCCGGTGCGTGCGGTGAGGAAAGGCCCAGGTGTCTGGCAGCCGTCTGGCTATGCTAATGAAGACCGCCGAGGAGAGTCTAGACCAGCGGGAGTCGGCGTCTGTGCCCCCCAGTAGAGGAGGCGTGTGAGCCGGCCTGGTTTGCCTGGACTGAACCTGCTGGTTCGGGTGCATCGGACCCGGCCTGACTGGGCTTGTCTGGGATTCTCCAGCTCTCACTGCAACCGCAAACTAGCGTCAAATCACCACACCCTTCAGTGCAACACGTGAATGTAGCACCAACACTTGCTACCCAAGGCACGCCAGATCAAGTGCCTGTCGGACTTCTGCAGATGGCTGGCCTGCTGTCGGCAGCTCCGGTAGCAGGCAGGTCATGCACTGCTGACGTTGTTCAGATGTGACTTTAAACGGGGGTCTTACATATATTCACTCACACGCTGTCAGGACGTCACTGCTGGGTATTCTAGGTGGTCTGGCGTTTTCAGAACATTTCTGCTGTGCGCCATCTTAGATGCTGAGAATGCATGAAGACATTTTTATCTGTTTGCTGTGTATTGTAATCTTGACCGCACTTTAAGCAAAACAAAACAAAGTACTTGCGTTTGCATGATGACGTGCAGCGTGACTGCTGTAGCGATCAATACCCAGTGCAAGGCATAAATGGAAAACCATGGCATTTTTTCTCCCCCCGCCATCATCCTTTTGCAAATGGACTCTAAACGCGAGATATCTGTTAGATTAATTCGGCGTGCGTCCAGTGAGATGTAAATCAGTAGAGAGTGTTTAAATATGTTACGGAGGCGCGTGCGAAGTGTTATTGTCCCGCGTGATTTTATTATGCTGAACGGGATTAAGTGTTGTGTTTGATGCCGCGCGGCGTTTAATTTCTGTATCTGTCCGTGCAGTTGGTGTTTTTATTACTATTAATTTATTACCAGTGTTTTGTCTGCTTGGCCTCTTGCATTTATAGAGTAATAAGGGAATGTATTTAATGTGCCTGGCTTTGGGATGCAGTGTGAATTGAGAGCATGAATCAACGGGGGGGGGGTTGATTAAACTGTACTCTCTCAGGCTTTTAAGCGTGCTTAATTTTACACTATCTATAAATAAAGCAGTGGAATCTTATAAAGTGGAGATTTCATGTGTTTGGCTCCACTGTGACAGCTGGATCACACGTCGGCTGTTTCCGAGCCTCTGCACCGTGAGCTCGGGCCTCCGTGGCTAATCCACTTCTGATGTTGACTTCCTCTTTCACCAGGAAGCGATTGCTGTTTTGTTTTTCTCTTGTGTTGGTCTTCGTTTTTTCTACAAAGCTCAAATTATGAGAGAATTGTTCTTTGAATGCACATGTGGAAGAAGTGTGTGCCGTAAGATTGTTTGTCGGGCTTTAATCACACAGACTGTTGTGTCTAGCTAGCCACGTGGGTATTAGCCTACTATGCAATGCAAAGGCCTCCAAAGAGCACCAACACTGCAGTTCTCAAGACTAAGTAAGTATGTGGGAGGGCTTATCCGAGCGTCTGCTGCCAGCTTCAACACTCGAGGATTGTTGATGTCGACTTGGATTCATAACGCTTTTATTTCTAATCTCCATTGTCTGTGTCGTGCAGCCGGGGTACACAGAGTCTTCTTGTCTTGATCCTGACAAAAGCAGTGAAGCTGCTCTGTGATCGTTTCTGGCCATATTTAGTCTCTTTTGAATGAATCTGACCATCGTACACTTGGTTTCGTTGGTGCTATTTTGTTTTCCTCGGGCATATTTTCTTTGCCACACACACACACACCATGTTTGTTTCCTGTTTTGATTTGCCGAGTAAAACATGAAGGCACCAGGGATACACAACAAGCTCTCGAAGGTTACCCGTGCAGCCCCATTAGGCTTCATAACTGCATGCCTCAGGAACATCTCCACTGTGCACACATCCAAATGCCGTTGTGTACGTAGCCATAATTGTGCGTGCCTATACTACCGGCGGATCTAAACGCATCGTAATTAGAAAATAATGGGCCTGCATTCAAGGATGGAAGGTTTCTACTTAACATTTTCCTTCACAGCAAATGGGCTAAAGTTAAAATTAACCCAGATCGGGCCCGTCAGACCCCAATATAAAAGTTGATCTAGCCTGTTAAAGAAGGAGACTGTGCACACTGAGGTGTAATGGCCATGCTGTCTCTATTAAGGCTAACAGCTCCCGTCTCCTCCAAGGTGGTCATTTAGTGTAGTGCTGCTCATTCAGCCTGATCAATGGTTGAAGCCTCAGCGAACCATTAAATAAAAAAAAAAGAGAGACTGGAGATGAGGTGCTTCTGATTGGGGTTAATTGGATGTAATTGGAATTTATATTATACGGTGGACGACTCATTAAGAACACATCGAAAAATAATGTCACTTGAGCTCAGGTCATTTAACCATTTCTTCTTTGGAAAAAAAATGTACAGGTGGACAAGAAAGAAAAGAGGAGACGCTCTAAATAGAAGTAATGGAACTTGGCAGAGCTGATCATGTGCAGAGTTCCCCCACTGTGGCTGCGTGCAACCCGGCTGTATGCAGAGTCTAATGCAAAATGTCACTTATTGATTGGTCAGATGGTGCTCCTCACCAGGGTCAATTGCCAATTGACAATCTGCTTGATTTCCTTTGGCGTTCACAAACAATAATTGCTCTGGATTTTGTGCTAATATGAGAAAAAAATTGCTGCGATTCAATTTTAATTGCAAAAAAATAGAATATATATATATATTTAAATATATATGTATATATTTATTTTTTTTTGGTCATTCTTTCTGTAGTGTGTTTTGTCAAGCTAGCACCCTCTGTTGGGCAGCTAGTCGAGACAATGTGTCATGTGAGACAAGCTCAGAGCGGATGGATTGGATTTCTACGCTAATCCGTTTGATGCAAGTGAATTTAGGTTCTAATTCATGAGCTTGTGCACTGTATAACAAGCCAGAATCAGCAACACACGGTTCATAAATTAGGGGGGAGAGAGAGCGAGAGAGTGGGTAGTGGGAAAGGGGTAGACGAATATGGTGTTTAACTGGAAGGCTGTATGTTTTATCAGTCACTGGCACCGTTTAGCTGACAAAAATGAGCAGGCCCAGCTCTGGGAATAGGGCCTAGGCACCGGGTGTTCTCCAAATCCTCACAAGAAGAATATCAGCACTTCTCACACGCTGCTGCCTGATATCCACTGCTGTAGCTGAAAACTATCTCCATTGTCCAGTTTGATTGCCTGAATCAAACTGATTTACTGCAAATCCATCTGAGCTTTGATAAATCTATTACAGTTTCATTTCGCTGATTTCATTAACGTGAATAAAACCAGCCATGCTTTCTGCATAACTGCCTTTTAATGGCTTGGCCCTGTCACCTGCCTCAGTATTAATCCCTCTGACTTATTGCTCCACAGAGGGAATGAGTAATGGGTATTTGAATGTGATCAGCACAGTACAATGCAATTAAGGAACCAGTACTGTTCTGTGCCTTTAATCCTGAACTAATTTGAATTGCAGTTTGATAGCACTGTGAATCCTGCATAATTATGTAGGGTGCATATTAAACTCTGTGACAAACCGAAGAGGCCTTTAACTAGCCCTGCCATGAGGAGAGCAGCCAGGAGAGCCACAGTTAGGTAGCCGGCCGCAGGACACTGGAAGTCTCAATTACCACATCCTTGGCTGACAGGTGGAGGCTGACGGGGGGGCTTTCATTTAAAAGTGGTTGACACCGACATCTCTCTTTCCTCCCCAACCTCAACAGTCATGTACAAGTGTCACTTTACCTTCAAAGAACAGATACATCAGGTCCGAATGAGAGAGGGCTAGGTCGGCGTGCAGTTAGGAAGCTTTATATGAGGTTGCTACTTTTCTTGAAGGTGTACATTTCACATGCACCATCTCTGCAGCGTGTCAAAGCTCCATCAATACCTGAGTGACAGTACTTAATTGGGGATATTTTCAATGGGTGCAGGTTATTTTGGCAAAATCCGTTTTATTTGTCTCTCACAAGTCTACCATCCAATGACTGCTTGGATAGGCTCCAGCATCCCCGCGACCCTGAGAGCAGGATAAGCGGTTTGGATAATGGATGGATGGATGTCTACCGTACATCATAGTTGCATGCTTTGCCATGTCTCAAAGGACGCAGGTCATCCATCCATATCTGCAGGTAACACTGAACGAGTACCACTAATGCAGTGTTAAATATGCAAGGAGGAGTTACTAATCAGCAGTTGCCTAATGCCATGCAGCAGAAGTGGCTTGACTTGGGTATATTTCATATCGCCTCAGAAAAAAAAAGCCAGTGAGCTGCTCTGTTTCACACAAGATTGAGCCACGGAGCAGAATAGGGGGGAAATGTGGGGAGAAAGAAGGAGAGAGAGAGAGAGAGAGCGATGCAGAGACAGAGAGAAGAAAAGAACAGAGAGACAGAGAGGGGGATGCTGGCTAAATTAAGCCATTGTGACTCAAAATCCTCCTTTAATAAGGTTCATGCTGTCTACAACTTCATCATTTTCCCCTGAATGATAATTACTTTATTCAATCATGTTCAAGGTTTTAGTGAAAGCTAGCATTGATTGATTAACTTCAATTACCATGCTTGCATTTGCATAGATAAAAACTGCTTTTCAATTTGTGAGTGGCACGCGGGTGGAAACCCTGCCTTGATATTTGCATTTCAATGTGAACGGTGAAGGATAAAGGTGGGAGCGGGGTCTGATCACTGCTAAGCCCTTTCTGCTCGGCTGCGCCAGCATCTTTTTTTTTTTCGTTTCCATAAACACCCTTTGTTATGATGTTGGTTTGCTCCCGCCACGCAGAGAGAGCCCACGGTGAACTCTGTTTGCAGGATGGCTTGACGGCTCTGTTGGGGGATTAGGCAGGGTTGCACTACAACTCGGTGAGGAGCTTGGCTGAGCTTGGGCTGTGGTGCTGCACAGCTCTCTCAAAGACATGCATGTTAGGGTTAATACTCCTGTCTGTGCCCCTGAGCAAGGCAATGGAAAGAAGAGCTGGAGTTGGTGCCCAGGCGCTGCACGGCGGTTGCCCACTGCTCCTATACAATAGGATGGGTTAGATGTAGGCGGTGGGTTTCATTTTGTGCTTGCTTACAATGACAAATAGTGTCTTTCTTACAACACCCAGAACATGAATAGAGCATAGAGGGTTGCTGGGAAATTTTCAAACTGTCAGGAACTGCATATGGATGTATTATCGTTAAGGTGATTGCACTAATGGATAGAGGCAATTGGATGGTGCAAAAGGCACCAGGGAATAATTAGGATTATAACGTGTCTATATCAACCATCATTAAGCAGAGGGGAAAAAAACATATGTGAACCTTCAAAAATGGATCATGGACAGAGGCTTCCTCCAGTTAATAAGCAAATCATATGAGTTCTTGTAACTTGTGTGCTACAAACCCAGTAGTCAAAAACTGTCACAATTGGAATTAAATCATAAATCAATTTCTGCTGACAGGTTGAAACACTGAATTTTTTGTTTCTCATCAACTGTCAGTAAAAATGGGAAAAAAACCCCACATGCTTATTATTGCATTGGAGTAATTGGAGAGCCCAGCACCAAAGTGCGAAAAAAGTCTCATTTATTCCTATTAAAACCATAGCGACTTGATCACCGGGCGGTAAAATAAAAGGTGTTAGTTAGCCTTCCAACACTTGTGATGCAGAGAAGAAGATTGGATCGCGATGTATAGAAATCCCCATTTTCGCTGCCATCTCTGCACATACTGTACAGTGATATGGCGAGTGAAGTCACAGCTGTGCCATTTATGCAGAGTATTGGGATTACTGTCACCTTTGTCTGCATATTTTCTTTGATTAATGTCACCCAAACGCTGTGTCTTCCAATTGAGGAACCGGTTCATTTGCATGATTTTTTTTTTTTATACACAGTGCAAATTTGGGGATAAATTAGTCTGTCTCCCATCTTCGTTGGTGTGGTGCTGAGTGATTTTACCCAAGGAAAAAGGAGTCTTGGAGCGATACTCCCAGAGAATTACACCTGTGAGATATGCTAATTACCAGCACTGCCATAATGACCTTATTTACCTTCATATACCAAGCAGAAATTAGCATTAGATAGCCTAAATTAACTCAGAGTTAATAATCAAGGTGCTCACTTTTACCTCTTATTTATTAGCTGGAGGGGTACATGGAGGCTGGAATATAGTGAGTTGAAGCCAACCATCAGTAGGATTTTAATACATATTATGGCCCCATCTCCTATTGCTGCCTTGGAGGGGAATTCCCAGATGGTGGGTTATGATTAGGTAGTTCACTTAGCTGTTTAGAAACGAGCATCTGGAAACACAGGTTGCATTAACACTACTGGGTCCCTCATTTTCTCTAAATTAGCCTCATTCAATTAATCTAATTATTAGGCGTGCAAAAACTGAAGGGCTAATAGATTGCTATTATGCCGTCATTATCGTCTCTTGCTCATGAGTGCTTACATCTCTGAACAGGCTCACGTGTGCAGTACACCTCATGAAACAAACTCCTGCCTCTCACTCGAGCTTCCAGGTTACCGTTGCACGAATCACAGTCGGTGCCATCTGAGTTGTACCGTCTCTCGGTAATCGACTTGAAAAGCGGAGGCTTTGCAACAGATATACCAG
Source organism: Lampris incognitus (assembly GCF_029633865.1). NCBI lineage: Eukaryota > Metazoa > Chordata > Actinopteri > Lampriformes > Lampridae > Lampris > Lampris incognitus. The sequence continues at coordinate 2,790,137 of NC_079221.1, forward strand.
TATGTGTCTTGAAAAAGGTAGGAAATACAGGGCAGGTTGGGTACTAATTCAAATCAGCTCTCTGAAAGCATTTAGAGAGGGAAAAAAACCGGGGGCCATAATCACGTCTGCTAAGCAGTATCCAGCCTGAGACTCCTGCGGCTACTTCTGCTGCATTTGTCACAAACAAAAAGATGTTCGTCAGTTGGATTTTGAAGACGTCGTCCACCTGTCATCTCACACCGTCTGACATAATGGACGGCTCGGCTGGATGATCAGTGTCAGCTCGTCATCGCTCTTCTTTTCACAGAGATCATGTGAGGCGAGCCTAAAGTGGTCTGTGTTGTGGCTCCCTCTGTGTTGCCCCTCACGACCCCCCCACCCCACCCTCCGGATCACCCGCTGGCCGGAAGGATCCTCTCCCCGGGCTGGAGTGGCCCCCGCTGGGACTGCTGGGCCGCTGGTGAGGGGCGGGTTGGGGGGGGGGGGGGTTGTGAAGACCTGGGGCGCATTGTCACCCCACTTCCCCACCCCACCCCAATCCACTGCTCTCTTCACTAACTCTCCCCTCCCCCACATGGACTTTCAACTCTGCTTTATGCATGTGTGTGTATATGCGTGCGTGTGTGTGCGTGTGTGTGTGTGTGTGTGTGTGTGTGTGTGCATGCTTACGCGCACACGTGTGTGTGCGTGCACGTGTGTGTGCTTACGTGCGCACGTGTGTGTGTGTGTGCGTGCGTGCACGTGTGTGTGTGTGTGTGTGTGTGTGCATGCTTACGCGCACACGTGTGTGTATATGCGTGCGTGCGTGTGTGTGTGTGTGTGTGTGCATGCTTACGCGCACACGTGTGTGTGTATATGCGTGCGTGTGTGTGCGTGTGTGTGTGTGTGCATGCTTACGCGCACACGTGTGTGCGTGCACGTGTGTGTGCTTACGTGCGCACGTGTGTGTGTGTGTGCGTGCGTGCACGTGTGTGTGTGTGTGTTCATGCATATGTGCACATTTTGTCATTTATCTCCATATGGTTTTTTCTGATGTGCACACATGCATGCTTGTGTGTGTGAGAGAGAGTGGGAGAGAGAGGGAGGGAGTGGGAGACAGAGTGTTTGTAGGGTATTGGTGGGTGTGGGTTTTTGTATGTATATATGTGTACATGGATGTAGCGCTACCTGATGGATGCATATGTACTCAAGCGCTTCTGTTGTGCATGTGTGTGCATGTGTGTGTGTGTGTGAGAGAGAGAGAGAGAGAGAGAGAGAGAGAGAGTGTGTGGTAGAGAGAGTGAGAGAGAGAGAGAGAGCAAACATATCCCAGAATCAAATGAACCTTAATTGTTGAAATAGATTGGTGGCTACTGAGAGTGGCTTTCAGATATTGTACAAACATGATCACACAACATAATCCAGTCATGAGGGGCATCAAAACAAATCATATTCATGACTTAAACTGTATTCAAATGGCTTTTGCTCATTAACACCAAATTTGAAACAGATTCTTTCTACCCCTACCCGTTCTCCACTCAGTGCCATGGAGGGTTTCCTCTCTGAGTGGGAGGGCACCTTTCCTCTTTCTACCATCCAACTAAACACACTTCAGCCCCTCAAATAGGCCCTTTATCAGCCACTCTTCAGTCTTGGCCGGTCTATAATATAAACACACAGAGGACTTAATTCACAAAGAAGAGATAGCAATTTCTTCTTGGCAAGAGATATATCCAGGACGTTAAACAAAGCAAACAGCTGCCTCGAATTCTAATGGCACAAAGCTAAGCCTTCAATTTGAGCCGTTCCCCAGCAGAAAGCAGAACACGGCTTCAAATATATTCCTGGTTGAAAAGGAAGCGTATTGTGTTATCACCGCCGTGTGTTTACCTAGTGAATCTACATATAGCTATCTAATATCTTTGCGCCATTGAGTAGGTTGGAGCCTGGGGTCCCAGGGGTTTCAAGGCTAGGATTATGCATGGCAGGGGTTGAACTATTGCCCCTTTGTGATTGAAAGACCTCCACTAGCTTAGGCCCTGTTTATTGTACATTTGCATTGCTCAGTTCCACAAGACTGCAGGGGACTATCAGTGGCCAGGCAGCTCATATCTGGGCGTATAATTCGGTTTCCTCTGACTCCTGTCATGCCTTCCAGCCAGCAGGAGAAGCTGGAGGCTTATAGGCAATCATTTAGTGTGATTGACCAGGATATGCGCTGATCAATATCTCATAGCCTGCTCCTCATGGTGAGAGAAAACAAATCAAGTGGAGCTGCATTTCTGGCATTTAAGATTAACCACCAACATGGTTATCCCTAAATTGGACTAATGGGGTACACGTTGTTCAGACATGTGGCATATTGTTCTGAATAGAAAATATCAGACTTGGATTGTTTCACAAAAAAAACAAGTTTTGTAAAGTGCCAAGGTTTGTGATGGTTGTATTGCACATCACCATCTACCATTGCAAAGCAGATCTATTAACAAAGATAATTACATTTGGACCCTGAAGTGGTCAAGTATGCAATTCCACTAATTCATCCTGGTGAGAGGTTGACCTTAAGAAATGTAATTACACACACCTGAGTTACACAAGGGCCCAAGAGGCCCGCAAAACGTTTACTGGTGAATAAGGTATCATTAGCAGAAAACAATTAGCCTATTGTTCTGGCAGTTGGCAGGAGAATCCATCCAAGCGGGTACTGGCTTTAAAAAAGCAACTTATTATGATCTTGGCCTGTAAATACTGAAGTGTAAATTTGAAAATAAAATGATTGTAATATGTATTAGAGAAAATACACACAAACAACATACCAGACCCTTTTAAGTAAACTTTGGTGAATATAAGAATTAGTTCTACATGACCACCAGTCACTGAATTAAGTGGTTTGTGGTAACCTGGTAGAAACACAAATTATTTATGAATTTTAATAGGCCCACCCATGCCTCATAACTATGCATGATTTCATACTTTCATAATTGACAGGAAATATGAACCAGGCCAAGGGTCGCCTATTAGAATGACTTTTCATTTAATTTTTTGACAGCCTAATACACAAATGCGGGCAGAACGTCCAGAGCATATTCACGTAGCGGACAGGAACCTTTCTCAGGAAATCTAGCAGCAATCCCCTGAGGCCACAGCCACCCCTTGTATAATTACACAACACTACGTAATGCACTGCTGAAGTAAGTCTCCCTGAAAATCTGCAAAAGCCTGCACTTCTGCAACTGAATGCAACCACTGCAGTGCAACATCAAGCAGATGATGCCACATGACGCCAAATGAATAAACCACACTGCAAAACGCACACGCTGCAGCCTTGTGCAATGCAAATAATACGGTGTTGACAGCGCGCCGTTGTCCCACTTCCACTCGGTGAAGTGGACGGTGCAGTCTGGACAAATATAGTGTTGCCTCTTGCACAAGTTCAGCAGTAGGTCAGGATGCCCTCACCCCTCCCCAACTTTTCCCCTAGCAGGGCTTTTCCATGGCAGAGAGGTGATCAAATACAATAGAACAATATGGCGTAGGAGGCCCTGGAATGCGGGCCCTGTCACCCGCCGTTTAGAGCTAGCTTAAACTCATTGTATCCCTAAGATGTAAATCTACACCTCTGGGTTATAAAAGTGCTACAAAGAGAGTTCTTGACGGAGAAAATTAACATTCATCCCCCTCGCAATTAAGAGGACAGACTGACATTGTGGCTCCTACATCCAGGCAACACTGGGGGCTTTGTTGACATGGCGTCTGGACAGGGGAAAAACCAGAGGAAAATATTTTCAACTGAGTCATCGCCTGAACGCTGGAGCCTGAGCGCAAAACAAGAAGGTTTAAAGCCTCGCTAGCGTTTCAGCTTAGCGCTCTCTCACGGGACACAATACAACACCATTTTGAAATGATCTCCCGGCTCATGAGCGCTAGAGAGCGTTGGAGCCGGTCTGTCGACTGACTCCCTATTTCACTGTGTGCCGTTGAGCAGTTATATAGACTCAACAATAAAACGGCTTCTATAACCAAAGGTTCAGCGACAAAGAGAAAGATCGGTTTATAATCACGGCCCAGTTGCAAGCACACATGCAGCTGCAGTTGGACTTTATGTGAAGAATGAATTGATTTGGTTCTGCAGCAGATGGTGCTGGCCGTTCAACTCGTTTATGGCTCACAGCACAGAGCTCATAACCAGTCTGCAAACACGGCAGCCCTGCAACAAGCCAGAAAAAAAATAACGGTATGACGCCATTGCACCCGATCTACCCTGCTAACGTAGGGATGGAGTCGAAAGGAAAAAGGCTGCTGCAGAAACAAAAGTCTTTGTTTCATTAAAAAGCATAGTTTATGAACAGGTACTGAACACGTGCGACGCTATAGAAGTGGACCGTGGACTGAGCAGGAGCGCTTTACTAGCTCCAGCTCTGAATGCTGGAGAGTTGCAGCGGCGACGTGTTTTGGTAAGAGGATATCATTAATCATGGGTATAATCAGATGACATCAGGTCATGGCCCACTAAGTGTGTTTTCCTCATTATGGTAATATGGAGGAGTGGGGTATGTTTCCGCTTTCTTTCTTCTTTTTTTTTTACTTTGACACTTCTTTTCATGACAGCGTGCTCCTGATGGAGGAGGAGAATAAAGAGATTAGATCTCAGCACATAAAAGCACATCTCATCGAACACCTGTAACCTGACGGACAGCAGCTCGGGTCTTAATAATGTTCCCATTTCTAAGTCACTTCCAATTTAACTATCAAGCTTTTTGATTGTTGGTGAGGGTTTTTTTTATTTTTGATGCCTTATTTGCGACACTTACTAAAACAATGGAAACCACTGCACAAATAGAATCAGAAATAACATAATATTTGAATAATGAGTTGAAAATATGAATCGGTTGGTTCATTTGCATGTTTTTTTCCTACTCCAAATCTCTGCAGCTTACAGTGTAGACCCGCGGATCCTCACGTCTTTTTTTTTTCTTCTCCACGTCAACCCCCCCCCCCCCCCCCCAACACCTTTAGATTATGAATAGACGGAAAGCATTTCTGTGACGGTAGAAAATAAGCCCGGAGGCTATTTACTGTCTCCTTGATATATGAAGTTTGTGGTTTTGATTGTGTGTGATTATGCTCTGGGAGAATGACCTTTAGTGGCAACCGTACTGTAGTATAATGAGGACGTGTCAGTCGGCAGGAGTGCAGTGACAAGACGAGGCCAGGCATCCGGCGTTTAGAGGATCGATCCGCCGGCGCGGTGTGTACAGGGGTGAATCTGAAATATTTCAGCCGCTCCCTCCCTCGACACATACAGGTGGGCTTGTGAGAGCTCATCGAACTTCTACGAGGCGCTGCAGGCAGGATGAGCCAGCGGGGGGGGGGGCGTGGATGCTACCGATGGAAACTATCTCACCTGAGTTGGATCACTTTTCATCTATTTGGTTTAACGATCTTCCGATTGGTTCGAACGCTGTTTCCACACAATAATTAACGTGTGCATCAGTTGTGACCCGCTTTTTCCAGTTGTGATGATCACCGCACAAAACATCTGTTCACAACCAAACCCGCGGTTCAAACGGAGCTACTTGTGGAAGCATTTGCACATCTCGTTAACGACGGGGCCGACACCGGAACGGCTCGTTATGTAACTCAGAACGGCAAAGAGTAATTCTGCACATCTATTACTGGGCACTGGGTAACTGGCATCGATAATAATGATCAGGGTGAAGGAGAAAAAAATAACACGGCCGGAGCGGAGGTGAAAAGAGAGGTGGTGTAGATTGATATGATGATGGATTCTCTTACCTCCACCTTCTCATTAACTCTGGTCTGGGTAATATGACCTGAGAGAGATTTTCTCCACCCTCTTCAACCCTAACACTGGGTCTCTAAGCCCTGCTAGGTAAGCCCCCCGTCTCATAAAGCACAATTAAGTGGGCCAATCAGACGGGCTTAAAGTCACTCTTCTGGTGCCTCAACTCCATAATTAACCACAATATTTCATCAGCGATGAATCACTCTCCCGGATTTCACGTCAATCACGCCGCTGTAATTCGCTGTGACTTTTTCTTCAAGGACTCTGCGTGTGATTGAAGCTAAGAGTGATTTAAAATCAATAGTTTTTTTTTAGCTTGGTTTTGACTGCTAATGAAATTATCAGAATTACACAACCTGTAAAGAAGAAAAAAAAGGGAATCGGGTCGAGAGTTAAATGTGAACGTGTGTGTTGGGGAACGTGACTGGAGTGTGTGGAGACTAGTTTATCTCTGGGGTCTGAGCCCCAACTATGGGAGCAGAGTGCCAGGGAAACATTAATCACCAAAGTATTATGGCTCATATCCTTGGACAGCACATTAATTCAGGTGGCTATTAGGCTGCCTTGCAGCCAACCTCTGAAAAAGGTCCACATTGAAATTCACTTGACAATGTACAGTGTGGAAAAATCAAACCACGACATTACTGCCTCCCAACAATAAAGCAAAACTAATCACCGTTATTAATGCGAACCACTAAACCAGCATATTTACCGGCAAAATTACTGCAACGATAATAAGTGGAGTTGACTTGAGTAGGTGGAGGCAATAATCATTCTGGGCTGGTGCGGCAGTCCTCGCTGTCTTCTGCTGTCAGCCCAGACAGACGTTTTACCTGGAGTTTGGAAGTATAGAAAAAAAGGAGAGAAGAAACACCAATTAGAAAGGCTCTCCCTCCTGCCTCCCTCAGAAACGCCAGGCTCCGCTAAAGGTCAGCCTGAAATTTGAATGACAGGGCCAAAGTCTTTTACTCATAATTTTTGTGTTTGCAATAGATTTTAGAGCAATTCACAGCCTTAAAGGCCTTAAGTGAGAACAGCAATTAATTGTAATGAATAATCTGACAAATCTGGTTGACATATGGCCGCTAATACTCCTCCTTTCTAGAGGGAGCAGCGGAGGGATTAGATTACCACAAATGAAATGTGGGAGTGCCGTGCCATCTGCATGTACGGGGAGAGGCGATGCTCGTCAAACAGGCCGCGGGTGGAACAGGAGCTCGCTCCCCGCAGCCTTTAGCTCCGGTTTGGGAATAGCGCCTCTCGTTTTCCCTCGTCTTATTGGACCAGCTGCCTCTCAAGAAGTAAAAAAGCAATATAGCCGGCGCCGTTGCCAGAACCGAAGACACCGGGAAGAGTAAACAAACAGGACAAGAGGTGATAAGTGTTGTGCAAACAAGTCAACAACACCGGCGAGCCACACCACCTGAGCACCGAGAAGCCATAACTTTATTAAAAAGCATTAAAGAGTATTACGAAGTATCGCAGCCGGTGTGGATATTCACATCTGTTCATCAGCACACCGCTGAAGCTCAACAACGTGTCTTGTGTGAAGGTGCCAGCTCCCATAACGTGCAGGAGTATTGGGGAGCAGCTCGGCAGCATGAGAAAGGGCAGGTCGGCATCATATCGGGGCTACGTCTGCTGAAATAGACGTTTGAAAAGTAACTTTCCGAGCAAATAAAAAGTTGACGAGACTTCAGAGACGACAGCCGGTGTGCTGCTATGCAGATAGAACAGGAGGACTCGGAAGTTGTGGTCCCTCATTGGATCAGACGCCACATGCAGTGAACACAGCGCGGCCTTCACACGCCGTCGTTCAATCAAGTTGCTGAAATCCAGGCGTTGTTTCTGATAAGTCAGGTTCGGATAAACCTGTCAAAACAGTTGTACCGTCTTGCTGCTTATCGTTACTAAGAATCTTTTTTTTAATTTTGAGATACTTTAATTTCCCCACGGGGAATGATATGGATCCTTCGTCTGTGTTTATGCAGCTCTTCTCGCATGACTTCTTTCCAGCCAGTCATGCTTGTGATGCCCACGTAGGCCCCCGCCGCTCGTTGCACATTTGATGAGCTCATTTAACTTGTAATATTGTGACGATAACTGCATTGCACAGGGTGGATTTCATATTGGCCTGCAGGTTACTGCATTCAATATGAAATACCTAAAACTTCTGATTTCTAAAGAGGATTTGATTAATGTCTAAGTTAACGACAGCCGTGCTTGTGAGTCACGTCTCATCATCAGTAGCCATAAAATAACCCATGCTAGCTGTGTAGCGAGGAGCGGTGGGCAGCCGCCGTGCAGCACCCGGGGACCAACTGCAGTTCATCTCGCCATGCCTCGGTCAGGGGCACAGACAGGAGTATTAACCCTAGCATACATGTCTTTCTGATGGGGGGGGGGGACCGGAGCACCCGGAGGAAACCCACCGCAGCCACGGGGAGAACATGCAGACTCCACACAGAGGACGACCTGGGATGACCCCGTTCGAACCCAGGACCTTATTGCTGTGAGGCAACAGCACTAACCACTGGGCCACCGTGCCGCCCAAGAGTACTCCGTATTCATCTATCAAGAACCAACTATGAACAGTTACTCGGCTTTCATCACATCTCCGCTCGAAGATGGACATTTGTCATACACTTCTTTAAGCAAACAGAATCGGTCCCAACGACAGTTTGTGCAAAACACCACAGCCAGACTCCTTAACGAGGTCCAGAAACAGAACGATCAGAGTAACCTGAGGTTAGCATGTGTACGTGGCTCGCCTGTGCATTTTAGAAACGATTTTAAGTGTCGCCGTTAAGACTCAGCTGGACTTGGCCCCTGATTATCATTTAACCCTTTATGAAGTGGGGGGCAGCCTGACGTGAGACTGAAAGGGAAGGAGCTTTTTTGGGCCCCTACCGTTCAAAACAACCCGTGTGAGGAGATAAAGCTCGTTAGATGGTTTTATCGCATTGTGTTTTACGGCTTATATTTGTTTTCTTGCTCTGTTGATGATGAAGATGATGGGTAACACTTTACAATAAGGGTACATTAATTAACATTAGTTCATGCAGTAATAAGCATTAACTAACAGTTAATTAATACAGTAATAAGCATTAAGTAACTGTTAACAGATCTCTCTTGCTGACACTGATTAAGGGTTTACAGGCTAATTAAAGTACTGATATTAGTACATGATGAACACCATTAGTAAATTATTACTAGACACGTTAGTAACTGTTAATTAATGCTTATTGCTGCATTAACTGAGGTTAATTAATGTACCCTTATTGTACGGTGTTACCTGATGATGACGATGATTAAACATATTTACAGGTGATAAAGTACCTTCAGTCAGTCACGGGGTCAGGAGAGTGGTTGGTCGGTTGCTTGGGAGTTGATGTCAGCAGCTAGAGATAGAGTAAGAGCTCCAGGCCCATTAATATGTGTCTGAAGTGGCCCAGGGCTTGAAGTGGTGAAGGTCCAGAATAGCCTGGTTTTCAGCGCCGTTTAACAATGCCTTCAGTGGGAGTGTACCGCTATATCAACACAGCAGATTAGGTGTAATGGCGTCATACTGTGAACGCCTGCTAAAAGCCTGATAAAGAACAGCTTTCTGCAGGATGTCTGTTAACGGCCAGCTGACACAAGCAACCGGATCAGCACATTCATTCAACGGGGCGAGAACCTCTTCCTGTACCATACATTAACTTTCACTATTTCCCCGCCTGCGAGTGTTGGAGAGGCCCTCACCGCCCCGTCCACATTCATGTGCCACTCGGTGCTTTTGTTCATGCGTTACTATGAGTAATTATACTTTTGATTGATTACATTTTTTAGTGATTACTTTTTTATGCTTTTTCTAGCAAAGGTGGGCCAACTCTTAACCCGTACGGGTTTTCCTTATTTTCAAAAAAAGGTGCAAGTTTCGGTTTGACGACGCGTACACCGATTCATCACCACAGACGAGTTAAAGCACTGGCGGCCTTCTGTGCTGCGTGCCTTAAAGTGCGGGGTGTGTTTGCGTGCGTGTGCGTTTGAGGAGATTTCGTAGAAGTCGTCGGTGAGCAGGGTGCAGTCTGCTCACATCTGCCTGACCGGCGTTAACGTGATGAAAACCCACCCAGGAAAAAACACTAATCACCTCCGCCAACGACAGCAGGTGTCAGCTTGGATATCAGTCACCGCCGCCCGCGTGTTATGGTCCCCGCTTTAACCCCGCTGTAGCTCTGCTACAGAACCCTGGACCGGCTCCATTGACTCCACCTGACAGAGCTGGGTGGGGTTGGGGGGGGGGGCAGTTGAAAATGACCCATAATCACCATTTTCTTCTTTAAAAAAAAAAAAGAGTGTGTTCTGAACGGGCGTTTCACAGGCCGGTCTGATATTTAATTGCAGGAGTTGAATAAGGGACGTTTTCCATGAGGTGCTGGTGTGTGGCTGGCATAATTGCCAGGGAACAGGTCTTAATTTAAACCGGGGGGTAATTATCATGCAGAGCATACCCACCCAGAATGTTTGCATAACTATCACAAGCGTTTTCATAAATGATGCTTTAATTAGTCTTAATTAGAATTTGTTTAAGTCAGCAGGGAATGCAGGGCCCGTGAAATGATGTATGTAATAAGCATCAGGGCCCGCTCTGTTTTTTTCCTTACTTGGGGAATAGAGCTGACAAAATCACATCACATTAAATTGATTCAGTCAGAATTAAAATTCTTATGGTATTAATTAAATGGAGGAAGATCTCATTAGCAGGCTGTGTGGTGAGGGAGAGACTCTGCCAGCAGATGTGACGGTGTCAGAGCTGCTGTACATGCTCGCCATTAGGGCCCCCAGACAAGGAGAAAGTGAGGGGAGAGGAAGCAGGGGAGGAGAAAGGAGGAGGGGAGGGGAGGCACGGGGACGGAGCGTTGCCGAGAGGGGAGAGGTGGGAGGACAGGGAAGGAAGACACAGAAATGGATAGGGAGAAGGAGAAAGAAGAGGGGAGTACGTGTTAGAGAGAGTGGGAGTGAGCGAGGCAGAAAGAGCGAGGGAGAGGGAGACGCCACATATCTGGTGAGGAGGAGAGCAAAGTGGCAGCATATTAATGGGCTGTAGGCTTCTCGCCATCTATCGCTTTATTTAGCCTCATTTGGTCTATTTGGCTGGAGGATTTCAATAAGAGGAGAGCTAATGACTTGACCAGATCCCCTGTTATCAGCGCTGATGAGACACCCTCTCTGCTTGACTCTTTATGCAGCGAGTCTCGCAGGCCACCGGAGGATCCCAGCCTGAGTCCAGAGCAGACCCTCGCTCTGGAAATATCCAGCATGATAGGGCAGCCTCAGGTAGCTCCGCTTGTTGCTTAAGCTTGCTGTTAAAGCTGCTGTAGGCAACTTTGGACAGGTGAGCAATTTACACATTACACCCCCTAAACACACACACGCTCTGCTTTCTACTTCCTTCCCATAACCCCTTCCTCCAAACCAGGTTCATGCACACGCGTGCGGTGGCTCGTCATAACTGCCAACATTTGTAATGGCACTGATAATCTCTGTATGGGAAAACATTATTTTAGGTACATCGAGGTTATTATTGGGAAGCACCGCATACTTATAGGTGACGTACTTAGAAAGATCGCTATTTCCAAAGCACTGGGGGCATCGTGTGACGACCTACTTCCAAGATCCATATTGACCATGTGGATTCAGTTCCAAGATCCATATTGACTATGTGGATTCAGTTCCAAGATCCATATTGACTATGTGGATTCAGTTCCAAGATCCATATCGACCATGTGGATTCAGTTCCAAGATCCATATCGACCATGTGGATTCAGTTCCAAGGTCCATATCCACCATGTGGATTCAGTTCCAAGATCCATATCGACCATGTGGATTCAGTTCAACAATCCATATTGACTATGTGGTTTCAGTTCCAAGATCCATATTGACCATGTGGATTCAGTTCCAAGATCCATATTGACCATGTGGTTTCAGTTCCAAGATCCATATTGACTATGTGGTTTCAGTTCCAAGATCCATATTGACCATGTGGATTCAGTTCCAAGATCCATATTGACCATGTGGATTCAGTTCCAAGATCCATATTGACCATGTGGTTTCAGTTCCAAGATCCATATTGACTATGTGGTTTCAGTTCCAAGATCCATATTGACCATGTGGATTCAGTTCCAAGATCCATATTGACCATGTGGATTCAGTTCCAAGATCCATATTGACTACGTGGATTCAGTTCCAAGATCCATATTGACTATGTGGATTCAGTTCCAAGATCCATATTGACCATGTGGATTCAGTTCCAAGATCCATATTGACCATGTGAATTCAGTTCCAAGATCCATATTGACCATGTGGATTCAGTTCCAAGATCCATATTGATTATGTGGATTCAGTTCCAAGGTCCATATTGACCATGTGGATTCAGTTCCAAGGTCCATATTGACCATGTGGATTCAGTTCCAAGATCAATATTGATCATGTGGATTCAGTTCCAAGATCCATATTGACCATGTGGATTCAGTTCTAAGATCCATATCGACCATTTGGATTCAGTTCCAAGATCCATATCGACCATGTGGATTCAGTTCCAAGATCCATATTGACTATGTGGTTTCAGTTCCAAGATCCATATTGACCATGTGGATTCAGTTCCAAGATCCATATTGACCATGTGGATTCAGTTCCAAGATCCATATTGACCATGTGGTTTCAGTTCCAAGATCCATATTGACTATGTGGATTCAGTTCCAAGATCCATATTGACCATGTGGATTCAGTTCCAAGATCCATATCGACCATGTGGATTCAGTTCCAAGATCCATATTGACTGTGTGGACCATGTCAGCAAAATGTGTTGCAGTTAGTAATCAGTGTGTAAAATATTTTTCTTCTCACTGAATGTCTTAGTTACTCTAACGTTGCTGCTGTGAAGCACTTATATCAGGATCAGCAACACTTTGTCATTTCACCTCATGCACTTGTGTACATGAAATGAAATGAAACGCCGTTTCCCCCAGCCCACAACAGCACAACACAAAGACAACAACACATCCACAAACTACAGAAACACACACACCCACACTAACACACACACCCAAACTAACACACATACCCAAACTAACACACACACACACACAAACTAACACACATACCCAAACTAACACACATACCCACACTAACACACACACACACAAACTAACACACATACCCAAACTAACACACATACCCACACTAACACACATACCCACACTAACACACACACACACACAAACTAACACACATACCCAAACTAACACACATACCCACACTAACACACATACCCAAACTAACACACACACACACACAAACTAACACACATACCCAAACTAACACACATATCCACACTAACACACATACCCACACTAACACACACACACACAAACTAACACACATACCCAAACTAACACACATACCCACACTAACACACATACCCAAACTAACACACATATCCACACTAACACACACACACAAACTAACACACATACCCAAACTAACACACATATCCACACTAACACACATATCCACACTAACACACATACCCACACTAACACACATACACACAAACTAACACACATACCCACACTAACACACATACCCACACTAACACACATACCCACACTAACACACATACCCACACTAACACACATACCCACACTAACACACATATCCACACTAACACACATACCCAAACTAACACACATACCCAAACTAACACACATACCCACACTAACACACATACCCACACTAACACACATATCCACACTAACACACATACCCACACTAACACACATATCCACACTAACACACATACCCACACTAACACATATACCCACACTAACACACATACCCACACTAACACACATACCCACACTAACACACATATCCACACTAACACCAGCCAGGATGGCTGTCTTCATAAGGGGGGCATGTCCAAAGCACCGGGCCGCCCTGCGCGAGTACCTGACTTGATCAGAGTTGAGTTAGGGACGCTCCATAGCGGTGATGTCAGCAGCATAACGAGTCAGCACCGGGCCCCAGTGCAAGATGGTCAAAGTGGCCTCGGCCTGCCCATCACAATCAGATGTGACATAACGTCACATCAGTAGTGAATGAAAAAGTGAAAGCACTCAATTTTAAAACGACCAGCGACAGCAAAACGCACTGCACAACTGGCGCCTAAATGATATGATTACTAGGAGAGTGGCGTGCTATAGAGGAGGAGTCATAATAGCAAGGCTAAGACAGTGATAGACTGGCCTACTTAAGAAAATCTGGTGCCGGAGCACCGTAACAGATGAAAACATAATCAGTGACGGCGCACCCGCACATAGACAGCTTTCTTCCTGTCTGCAGATAGGCCTTACAGACACACGTGTGTAGGTTGATTATTATTCAAATACATGAGAACTAAGTTCTACTTACATAATAGGCTCCCCCTTCGGGCTTTTCACTGTGTACTATGCAGTACAAGAGATGGCACAGTGGCCCAGTGGTTAGCACTGTTGTCTCACAGCAAGAGGGTCCTGGGTTTGAACCCCAGGCCGTCCCAGGTCCTTGCTGTGTGGAGTCTGCATGTTCTCCCCATGTCTGTGTGGGTTTTCTCCGGGTGCTCCGGGTTCCCCCACCATCAATAAGACATGCATGTTAGGGTTAATACTCCTGTCTGTGCCCCTGACCGAGGCATGGCAAGAAGAGCTGGAGTTGGTCCCAGGGTGCTGCACGGCGGCTGCCCACTGCTCCTAGCTACACAGCTAGCATGGCTTAAACGCAGAGGAAGAATTTCCCCACAGGGATTAATAAAGTAATAAAAATAAAATAAATGAAAAGTTTCGCTGCTGGGTGGTTGTTTGTTTCATTCAGACCGGATGAATGTTTTTATGAATCAGAATACTGCCCCAGGAGCAGCCAGAGAGGCCGGATTTTTTTCGCGGTACGTTTACTTGATGGATACCTGTTCATACATAACGGCAATTTCACCGAATACGACAAAACTGTGCTAAAAGAAAGTAAGCGACAGCAGCTTTAAGTGGCTGACGTGATCCTTCTGTCAGTGAAGTGACGACTGTTCACACATTTCTTTATGAACTGAACTGGGGAAGAGCAAAGTGCTGCGGTACAGAGGACCCCCATACCTCCTTCACCCCACTGTTTCATTCAACTCTGCTTTTTATCCCCTAGGTAGCGTGTGACATCTTAAGGTCAGGGCGTATGTATGATGCTGAACGATAGACACGTTGTGGGACCCCACAGCAGCTGTCGCTTAAAGTGAATTGTGAGTGAGTTGAGAGAAATGTCCTGCAGGATAGGAAAAATGAAAAAACAAACATGCACAGTGGTATCGGTTAAGGTGGACACATATATGATCAACCAGTCTTTTCCTAGCTGCCGGACCATCAGAGGCCATAGGGGGTCTCTGACGGTCCGGTATTGGAGGGTCATCAGACCCTCCGATACCGGACCTGTCTCTGACGGTCCGATATTAGTCAGATTTTCCTGTTGACAGTGGAAAACAAGATAGAGGCCGGTATAAAACACAATTCACTTCATGTAACTATTAGCTCATTTCTTAGCACACTAGCTCTTTGGACTCTACTTTTTTATAAGCAATAAAGATAAAAATGAAGATTAACTTAGTGAAATAAACCTTTAAATATCCAAAATGGCTCTCAAACATGGACGGGCTGTATAAGCCAGGCGTTGTAAACACTAGAAACACTTCCCTGTATCGAATCCAATGAAAATGATAATGCAGGGAACAATGGCTCGGGGCAGTGCAGCCGCAGCCCGGCGTTGCCCGTGTTACAAGGCATCGCTGGGCCTTTTATTTGAAGCAAGAATGACTGTTAGTAGGCCCTGCATAAATATTTAGGGTAAATACACAATATATCATTTTTCTTCACACTTGAATAGCATTATGATTTCCATGCAGACTTAGGTGAGCCGGGGTCAGGGGACTAAATTAAGTGGGTCTTGGAAGCAGCTGCACTGGGTTCTCTCTTTAACCATGCTTGGCTGGTTAAGCTATCAAAGCCCGCTTGTACATGCATCATAAAAAACATTGGGTGTGTGTTTAAAATGGTATTAAAAATGCTGTTGACCCTTAAAATTAGAAAGGGAAAATGTGCAACTCCTTGCGTGGCAATTATTTCATGTCCATCTTGAGCACAGTAGAAGAGGGATGTGTGACCGAGGCCCCTTGAAAATTTATTGACAGGCAGAAAAGTGAGGTGGTTCATTTATGACTATGGAGCGTGATGACATCACACCATAAAAGCCCTCAATAGGGTCAGATGGCATGAGCAGCATGGGTTCGAGTCTTTGTGTTTGCTATTTATGAATATATATAAGAGGTGTAGCGGGTGAATGGCTGACATTGCTTTCCTGTGATGTATTGTGACATCCGCTGCGATCTGGCGCTCGGGAATGTGGAGAGCAGGCGAACTCCAGCAGCTTGGCACCAGTCAAGTTAGGCGTCCTGATTTGTGAACGCGTTCCATTAACATGGCTGGTCGCTTCCGCAGAATAAGTCTTTCGTTGCTCGACAGTCTACAGGAGGGAAGCGTCTGTAAAGGTGGTCCTAAAACCGGTTTTTTTGAACGCGTCTGTCATCTGAAGTGCTCTCAGAGAAGGCATGCATCTAGAAACAGGGTCCGCTCTCACAGGCCCTGCAGCAACATTGCAGGACACTTGTCTATTTTTGATCCGGTTTTCATAAACATAATAGAATATTCATTCATTATCGCCTACCTTGGTGTTAATGACATGCATCTTTTAGTTAAAAAATGGGGGCGGCATTAAAAATGACCATTCTCCGTGTGGCTGAACTCCGTGTGGAAAGTCTAAGCACCAGGCCATTGTGATAATTTAGCTTATTTATAATAATTAGCTGTTGTATATTCATTAGCCTTTTAATTGGTAGGCTCAGGGGATCGCCAGTGAATCCAGCCAGTCAAACACACTAATGACACATGCACACGCACGTGCACACACACACACACACACACAGACACACACTCAGTCAGTGAGAAGAAGAAAGAGAGACTGCAGGTCTTTTTTTTGGGGGGGGGGGGGACCACAGTGAGGTGTAACCTGTCCCTGAACGTCCACACAGCAGTCTCCCCCCAGTCACGTCAGCTTTCAATACAGCTGTCGGTTTGGGCCAGGAAAGTGATCTTCGTCTGAGTTTCCAGCAGCTTCGTCCTTAGCGAGAGGAGTACCTGTGACATCTGCACTGACATGCTGTTGATAATCCTCCATGTGATTGTCAGACAAATTGGGGGTCACCGGAGCTGCAGACAGGGGAGTGCGACGGGGGACATGGAGGAGCTGTTCAATGGCACGGCAGGCCGGCCCATTCGGGAGCCTCCCTTTGCAGGTCCTCCAGCCCACATGCCTCTTTTTTGCTTTCTTTCTCTCTCTCACTTGCACTTGTGCTCTCTCTCCCACTGTCTGTCTTTTTTTCTCCTCTCTCTCTCTCTCTCTCTCTCTCTCTCTCTCTCTCTTCTTTCCCCTCTCTCTTCCGCTGCTCCCTGCCCACAGCTGCCAGGCCTCCGCTGGGAGGGAGCTGTATTATGGCTGGGTTAATTTACTGATTAATATCCAGCCACTAGATCCAGTTTTCCCCAGATGGCCAATTAAAAACTACAACTGGCAGCGTGCGTCGGCCTGGCAGCAGGTTGCCGTCGGGCCCAGGGCTGGAGGCTGTGACAGAAGGTGTGGGTCCTGTTTGCACCCGGCTAAGAGATGCCGACTATCTTACTCTTTGACTCTCCACGCCACAAGGACAAAGTAGACTGGAGCCATGCTGCAACACTGGGCTGAATGTGAGAATGTGGGGCTGCCGAAAGGATGCCGTCGCAACCGTCAGCGTCCAAAAGTCAGAGGACACTTCTTTCGGCATGCCGGTGAATGGAAGCAAGACCTTTTTACTTTGTCTTTTTGGGAAAGTCAGAAGAATGAGGAGGTTTTCTTTTATTAATAATAGCTTTGGTATTGTCGCAATTAACTCGTTCTTTCCTAAACGTCTTTATCTATCTATTTAATACTGACATGATGATGCAATAGTTTCTCATAATGATGTACGTTGCATCAACAGTGCTAAGTGAGTGTAATTGATCTGATATAGCCAAATAGAGCCTCCTCGTGTGTTTATATTACAAGCTTGGGAATTCTTTAATTTTACCAGTCTGCCCTAAAATTCTGAAAATTCTGTCTGCAATGTAAAAAAAACAAAACATTATCAAACATGGCTATATTTAGATGGAGGCCATTTGAGTACAGGCCTTAATAATGACACAAACCATATAAATGGGCTGGGGTTGCCATGGAAACAGTGTAAATACAGTGACCGCTGCTGGAGCTCTGAGAGCACGGGTAATTAATAACTAAATTATGAGATAGAGGCAGAAAGCCAGTCAGACCCGTGCAGCCTCAAAGGGGTCCCTTGATAAAAAAAAAGAAAAAAGGGAGAGTTTAATACAAACAGTTGTACTTCTACTGGGTCGGCTAAACCAGCGACACCCAGGCCATCGCTATTGAAACTAGAAAAAGGCCACGAACAAAATTGATGGCCCATTTCATTATGTAATTGCCTCTTTAACTTCCTTGTTCTGAGCAATTGCTCTTTAAACTCAAGCTCAAGGTAATACAGGCAGCGATACGGGAGCAGTGTAGTCCCACAGACAGATAACTCAGTAAATAGCTGTAATCTTTGCATCACCTTTAACCACCCAAGAGCTCGGTTTATACGCCACCCTAAAGCCTCGACTTGGAGCATTTGGAAATGAGAACGCGCTGCAGAATACAGTGGGGGGGGGGGCAGGAATCTGGCTGGCTGCAGGGAAGAGTTGTACAGTAAATCTACAGATCAACATGAATAGAGCTGAGTCCTCCAGGATCACACGGAGAGGAGGAGGAGGAGGAGGAGGAGAAGGGACGAGGTGTTTTGGATATCAAACGCGGCCCCGCTGTAGTCCGCTGGTGGAACAAGGCACCAGGCAGCTTTTGAGCTGCCACCCTGAATGTCGAGGTACAGGGAGCACAAAGCTGGATGTGATTACCTACAAGAGAGTGGCACATCCTGCCCTCCAACCCTTGAACTTACACCGCTCCCTACATGGAGTCAAAGCAAACACCGGGGCCCCTGCTCGGAGCCTCTGAAGTGGGGAGCCGCGAGGAACACAACGTGGGTGACCCGCCTTCCTTTCATTTCCTTCTTCATAAAGATCCCCCCAAATGAAAAATGTGATGCAACACACAAAGCAGTGGCGGGAAGGCATGTGTTCTTATTGAAGGGTCAGTGGTAGGATCACTGGGAGAAGGTCACCAAAGAGCCCAAATTCACACCCCATAATTGAGTAACAGGGGTCGCTGATTGCGAAGCAAGAAGCATAGCGGTACAGCAGCGGCTGGAGTTCCCCGCGGCTCCGGCTGTTTAGAGAGGGGAGAGACGAAGCATTTGAAGAGTGTTCTTGAAAGACGTGATATTGGATGGTCTTCCCAGGTCTACCACTGTGATAAAGAACGAAGACTTAATTAACTGAACAGCGGACTTCTAACAGGAGCCCGCCGCACAGAGGGAGCGAGAACGAGAGAGAGGGAGCGAGACAGAGAGACAGAGATTGAATTCTCCCTATGTAATTAGATCAATTGGGCATGAAGTGAAGTGTCTTCGTTCAGGAGGAGTATGCCAGTCTGAAGAGGGATCGCTGACTGAGATTTGATTAGAATTTGATTGTTAATGCAGAATCGGATTGGGCCACTTGGTAGAAATCCCTTTATTTTTTTTAATTACAGGCCTGCAGAACTGTTTGTGTTTATTTTCAGATGACTGATGTGTCCATGAATCTTACCATTAAGAAAAGCCCGACCTTAATGTGCATCATAAATAGCTTTTATAGCAAATGTGCTTGTCACGGTCAAATCATTATAGGTAATTAATGACTTCTCTGATAATTCACCTGAGTGCTTTATGTCCACTTACTGTGACTATCAATTACTTTAAACTGTACTACGGTCCCTTGTCATTTCCGCCGAGGCTCTAATGAGATGTATTTTCAGCAGTTTCACTGTTCAAGTATTAATAGATACAACTCAGTGATGTGCATTGTGTTATTTGGAAAAGATACATCAAGCTGTTAATTAAAGAAATATAAATGGAGATTAAAGAAACAAACAAACGAAGAAGAAGAAGAAAAAGGACAGGGAATGTATATATCACTACTCTGGAAGTGTTAACAAAGACATAAATACCTCTGATTTCATTAGGAGGGCCTTTTGGCCGAGTGAGCCTATCGTCTCTGAGATGGGGACCCAGAGTCAGAGGCTGGTCCCAACATGAGGGTCCCCGGGGAGGGGCCAGCTCTGTGGCCCAGTGGAGCAGTAGAGTGCCTCTGTCTGTGTCGGTGTCTCAACACCTCCACAAACAGACAGAGGACGTGTGTGAGGGATGGGCCTCATCGTCCAGGGGAAGCGGCTTGTGTCGGCCGCCCACACTGCGCCTCCCCTGTGTGAAATTGGCTGAGAGGATGTAGACATATTCCAAGCACTGATCCATGGCCGAGCATAAACAAGAGAGGAGCTCGCTTTCACTCCCAGAAGGTCACGAAGCTTCCCCGTGAAACAATAAGTGACACTGCCTCTTCCGCGCTCGCTAACAGTCTGACCGGTGGATCTTAACCCCCCCCCCCCAACCCACCACCGTCACCACCGCCACCATCACCCCTCTCTGTGATGGTGTCCTGTGTACAGCCAAGTCTACTTCTCTCAGCGGGGTGCACTGATATTTGGGTGAGTATGCCAACTCAATCAACAACACCAGGGACAGATACTCAAATTCGCATTGAGGGGGACCCCCCTCCAACCCCCAGACAAAGCCCTGAGATGCTGTCACACGTGACCGAAGATCCATGACCAAATGGAAACATCTGTAGTGCCTAGTCCAGACAATGCATTAAGATAACGCCATATAAACCATAAATCATCAGTTCAGATCAAGAGACTGAAGAAAGTCTTAAAAACCAGTTGGAAGCTCGTCCCACCGCTACCAGTGGCTAAGTGGCTGAGACAGAGGCTTGAGGACTGTGCATGAAATCCAACTGCGGCTGCAGTAAAATGGACTGGGGAAGGCATGAATGTAATTAAAGCGGCTGACACTTTTATACTGGGTAATGGGAGTCTAGGGCCCCGCTATTCCCTGACGAGCTCCCCTCACAGTATGGAGTGCATTTTAATACTGCCCTACACAACTACTTAAATGCAACTCTCAAGGCCTTCATGGGGAAGTAATATTGATGTGTAAATAGGATAAATGCCAACATCCAAGGGTTTAAGGGACATAGTAAATAAACATTACCTAATACACAAAAGACATAAAACCACTGGAGCATCTGGCAGTTCTGGAGCAGGAAATAGGAAAGAAGGCACGGCAAGCAAAGCTTTAAAGGCATGATTATTGGTGCAATAATAAATGCCTGCTTACACTCCATCTCTAAACATCATGTGGATGCGGAGGCACTAAATATAATGCTAGGTGTAATTAAACATACCACCTGCGGTTCATTCAACTCAACCGTTGTTCATACCGAACAGAAATCCCATGGTCCCTTGGTGTGGTCCTTGGCTTCAAATGGTGGGAAATCAGTCCTGGGTGCAGCACGACGACGGTGTCAGTATTTAAAAGTCCCTCACATCGTCCCAGCATTCACATTTTCAGCATGGTCTTTTTTTACACATTGTGTTAAACATGCAACCAGTGAAAATGCATGTTCACAGTACAGACATGCAAAAAACAAAAGACTTGCAGAGACAACGGCTTCATATTCTTCTGGCCAAATATTCCCTTCCATCCAACTGTGTCATGGAGCAGTTGGTGTGGCCCAGCAAAAAGTAACTGCACATTGTACAAATACAGGCACTATACAGGTGTGAGGAATAGTAACAGGGCAGAGTATTCTAGTCCACCCAGCAAGACCCACCGAGCTCAAGATAAAGCACGGTGACCATGTGGAGGTAACGAGCAGGACAGGAACTGATGTGCCCGAACTGTATGGATTCACTTTGTGGGTGAACGTGGGCCCTTCAGCAAAAAGATGGAATCTACTTGGCTGTGTGAGAGCTCCCAGCCCCCCACCCCAATAATCCCTGGATTTGAAATCCAGGGGGAAAAAACCTGGATTTTGGTATGTAAGAGGCCATAGTTTGCCATAGTTTGGCGTTATCGCTCCACAGTTACTGACAAGCAGGTGCTGAGCATGGCCGTCGCAGTAGAAAACAAAACTTCTCAGCTGCAAGTTTGGATAAATGAAATGCACAATAAAAAAGAAAGAAGGGTTTGGACTAATGTTTGGACACAAAACACAAAGAAATAAAGAAACTCTTGGGCTTTGTCCATTCTGTAACGTATTTGCTAACACAGGGAGGAATTAGAGAGCTTTTGCATCACAGTGGGCGAGATAATGAAGAAGTTAATAAGAGGAATGGCACTTTGAAATCTTCCTCAACCACCTAGGCCCCCCATTTTAATCTGTAATAAATAATCCGGCATCATTGCGAGATGGCATCTCATAATGGCAAATGAAATATGCTGGTATGATAGGTACAATAAATCTGGATTTTCCTATGGTTCCCTCAGGCTAGGACAATATGCAACTATAGTGCTCCCTGACAGGAGGAGCAGATCTCGGAGCCGTCATAAAATCTAAATGGGCACTAATTAGGCAAGCCTTCCCTCTCACACTTACTATTTCTATTGACATTTTCGGCACACCCCCCACCCCCTCCCTCCCGCTACCATAAGTCACAGAGAAAAGAACTCCCAGGATTGCAGAGCACAGGGCTGTTAAAGGGAAGTTCAACTTAGTGGTAATGAATAAATTTACCCTCCCGTGCAGTCCTGTTTCTTTTGTGTTGGACCCAAGCATGCTCGTGCATCTAAATGGTAATTTGCTTTGTAACAACCTGCGACGATGATACGAAACGCATAAATATGCCGTTGTCTTTGATTAGACGCAACATCACCTCCACCTGAAAAAGGAGCGCTGATGAGGAGAAGTATTGCCCCTTTTAATCTAGAATCGGCTGTGGTAACTGTGTGGTCAAATGTGTAAAAAGTAAAAGTGTACAAATGTATTCATACTTTGATTATATTTACTACAGAGCCTCGTGACATTTGACTTGTATTAAGCTATTAAGGGGCATCCTCTTAGTATTTCGTCATGCTCACAGCTATGGAACCTATTCTGCATAGCTTCACCATGGGGAACATGGGGATTGAGTTCTGGGGTGGAGTAGATCAGGGGGTAGGAGGAGGTAAGAGGAGGCGGGATGATATATAGGTAAATATATATCTGCATTCCGGGCTGCTTCAAATTAATAAAACTCTGACACGTGCTCGGCACGGGCCTGCTTGTTGAACATATGCTGCCAGCACGGCTAAGCCATCTGGCTCAGAGTCAAGTATTCCCACCAACTGTAGTCTTATGCTACCTGACAGTGGAAAAGCTCCATTCCCCTGGCATTGGGGGCACAAATGGAGAAATATTATTGAAATGATTATCTGCATCAAGACTCAGATTTGGGCTGACATTTCGCTGGCTCTGTGTAATCCGAGGGGTTGTCTAGGAGAGGGCGGAGTGGGGGTTTGCTGGTAAGCCTTGGCGGGATGATTAATGAAGCCAGGATACTGGGTGGACCCAGCCCACCTCCACCAAGACCCAGGGGCCGAGCCCCGCATATGAAATTGGCCTGTGCTGCTCATCTCCCTGGGAGAGAGCTGCTGATGATCCCCCACCCAACACTGCTCCCACTCAAGTCACCAAACAGCCAGCCGAAGCCCCGCCAGATCCAGGCTTAGGAGACGCTCCCCTCACACTGTACGGCACGGTGGAGCTGTCTGTGGAGAACACAGCATCCGAATGCCTGTTCTTCTGTCAGGCACACCTGATTCAATCCATACCTGTTTTCTTCAAAAGGACATCTCATGATGGACGGGCAACAAGTTGACTCAAATATATTTTGTCTGAAAAGGAGAAAAATTCCTGATCCTGCTGTATTAAGAAAACAGGGGTTGCATTTAAACATTTAGAAAGAAGAAAGACACCCCACCCCACCCCACCCCCGAGTTGCTGCAGGGTGCACACACACATACATGTGCTGTATGTACAGTATGTCTAAATAAAAAGCAAACCGGCAGCTGCTCTTCAGTTCCGTGTTCAGAGCTTCCGGTGCTTTACGTCGCTGCAGCAGCCTCGTCGAGGCGCTCGTCCGGCCTCTTAGGCTTGATGGATGGGCCCGTAAAAGCCCCTCAGGACGCTGGTAATCGGATAACAGCAAACCGACTTCTTGACCAGGAGAAGGAGAAAAAAAGGCTTTGGTGTGTAAGCCCATGAATGAACACGGGTGACGGGGAAGCAAGCGATTCAAAAAACCAGGAACGTCTTTAATCATTCTGCGTCGATGATTAGTCATGGACGGTGTCGCTTTGTTAAAAGTGTGCAGTAATTAATAACTGGAGCAGGGCAGAACAATCGAGGGAGCGAGTGTCAGATGTTGCACAATACTGCAGAGGCGATTTCTAAATAGTGTAAATCGGGTGTTTACCTATTGTGATCCGGCGAGTGACACCGCAGCCTCTCTTCCCCTCCAGAGGAAGACCGGGGACGATGATTAATTGCAAGCTCACGGATTTTTACAGCTTCAAGAGCAAATCAACTTCTGAGAAGTGCTAACTTGCTAAAATATAAACTAATTTTAGGCTCCAGATATTAAAATATAATCCATCTTCTTCCTCCACGGGGAAAGCTAATTAGAAAATGTGACTGGCATAAGAGAGGAGTGGTGGAGGAATGGTGGGATTAGGTTCAGGAGCCAAAGATCGCTCTCTCTCTCGCTCTCTCTCTCTCTCTCTCGCTCTCTCTCTCGCTCTCTCTCGCTCAATCTTGGGATTTCTGTACATTTCAAATCAAGTCTTCGCCGTTGCTGCATGCTGTTGTGTCACGCTTTCACAGGTCGCTTTTGCCCGGGAAAAAAAGAAAGAAAAGGAAATGCACAGATTTCTCCCATGCAGTTGAATAAATTGAATAAATTTGTAAGATGAGTGCATATTAGTGCAAAATAAAAAACGCAGCAAATTAGAATAGAAACACCACTCAAAGACTCCCCTCCCCCCTCAGCTGAAAATGTTAAGCCGTTTACTCGTCACAAAATAGAATATGAGGAAAAGCACTTTAGTCAATGAGAAGTATTTATGCTGCACCTCTCTGCGAGGGCTCCTCCGCCTGGTACAGTTTGGCTTTAATACAATAGCCAATAAACAACAGTTGCCCCAGGCGAAGAGGCTACCTGGCTGGGACCCGAGCGGCATTCAGCTCTTGTGTTCTTCATATGTATTGACCTTATGCAGTAAAACACCCACAGCCTATTGTAGAATGCAATTTATACCCCTGAGCAACAGAGCAGTTCAAAACGGGGGGTGCTCCTCGCCGCGGTTTACTCCCAAGACCTACTCTGGAACAGAGAGTATGGCGATGCCACAGCACACAGACCCGGATAAAAGCCGGCTTGATTATTAGAAACACCGATGCATCTCATTTTCCACACACACACACACACACACACACACACACAGAGAGAGGGTGTCAGAGAAACGTAGCTGGGTATACATACTGGGAGTACTGTGGGGCAGCGGTGGTGGGTGTGCAGCATGTCACAGTAACACACATGCAGCAGAGTTGAGTAGTACAAGCTAGCCAAGCTCTCTGGAGTCCCTGAGGACGGTCCCTTGAGAGAGGCAACGCTCTGAGTGGTGACAGTTGAAAGGCAATAAGCCTGATGTGGACGATAATAAAGACCAGCAAAGTGGCGGTGGGGGAGACTTCCACTCCTCCTACTCTCAAAACAGCAGAACAAACAACTGTCCCTTAAGAGTTTGCCGTAAGGTCTGCAAAGTTAAAGTGGTGCCTTTTTTTGTGGCTTCCTTGAACTTGATCACTGTGTTCTTCATTAATAAAAAGCTTATTTTTTCCCCTTGTGGGCTTTTTCCTACCCGAGTCCCTTCTGCAAGCACCTAAGAAAGATGTAATTTTGTGAAGAGTGGCAAATTGGCAATTTATTTTCTGCAGACCCGTTCCGTTAACCCTTTCACTGTAGGACACGGCTCCATAATGCATTTAGAGAGGGACATTTTCAGGTATTTTAGTCCTATAATAGCTGCCCAATTGCTAGCCTGCTGAGTATCCATTTGGCTGCACTAAAACGCATCGCAATGCCTTCCCACCATCTGTAATTACCCTGACACTCTGAGGAAAAACCAAGAAAGGCATTTATAAACCGGCGTAACATTTTGCCGTACTAAATCTAGTTCCCTATCATGTGATCGTCTCAAATAAAGTGATGGCAAATGTATTTAACCGTGCAGGCCGTGCAGGCTGTGGCCCGGACTGTATTGTGTAACTGAACGGTTAAAGATTAGGGACAATGGCATGAATAAAAGTGAAAATGCTCTCGTTGGTAAATGTTTGGTTCAAACCAACAACCGTCCATGTCCTATATGAGCCCGTGCGTCACACCGGTGCAAGAGGACAAACTGTATGAAGGCTCTCAACAGCTCCCCGTTAAAAAGAACAATCGCATCGAGAGACGAAGCACTTACAGGCTCCGGAGCAACAATTCTGACGTGGGAAAAATAAAGTGATGTTTGTGCACGTTGGCCCGCTTCTTAATCCACGGCCCTTCACTGTGTGGATTTGTGCTCGGCCACGTCAACTTTTCTGATAGAACTTCAGCGGTCGGCTCGACGGTTCTGCACTGCGGTGCAGTCGTGGCCTGCGAGGATGACACATTTCTGGGGAGGTGTGTGGAGAGGAGCCTGCTGGAGGGAGGGGAAGGCCATGGCCAGTCTGCAGCGGAGGGTCAAGCAGTGGAGGACTCATTTGGAATTCAGCACTGCAACATTGCCATCTTTTGGCCAGCCGGTATACTCCAAACCCCCTGGTACCCAGCGAACCCGAGCCCAGTGAGGCAGTACGGCTGTGCACAGGGCAACTCCTGCACAAAGAGAATTGTTTGGTTTTCCCCGGTTAGATAAAATACCTGTTATCGTAAGGTAGTAATTAAACACATTACAAAGACGTGGAAAAATACAGATATTTAACGTTTTGTCTGTCTTTGTTCTATGAGTAACTCAGAATGATGTGTATTCTGATTATCCTCGATAGGTGAGATTATTTTTTATCAATCCTATTTCTCCAGCAAGACCACACGGCCTGAGCATGGCAGATTATTTTTGTTTGTTTTGTTTTTTGTTTTTTCTCCCGTCAATAATCTGCCATGTTGACGGGAGAAAACAAAATCAAATTCCAAAAGAATTACGTAATTGACCGTTGTGTTTAGTAGGTTTTTTGTTAGGTTTTTTTTTTCCCCTATGGGGAAAAAATCCAAATATTTACTCCACACTTCCATTGGACGGAATGGAAAAGAAAAGAGAAGAAGAAGCACTTCCTTACTTCCTCTTGCATCTTCTACTCTTCTTCTGGGAACAGACCGGCGAACATGTAGTCTACAGAAAGCCTGAGTGGGTATAATTGTCCTCTATCTGAATAAATATTTGTCTGAAGCGCCGACGCTGTCCTATTTTCCCACGGTGGTGTATGGGACATCATGGATAAGGGAGTGGATGGGCTGTGACAGAGAGTGACAATTCATCCCTTCGTCCTCCTAACTGACATGTCACATTCTCTGATGACTTTATTGTGCTCCCTGTCACTGCACTTAATCTGTGTGTCAGTCAAGCCGGAGCAGACCACATCACCGCCTCCGCGGAGCGCGGCTAATACCCACCCTTTTAATGACGTGAGGTTTGGAGTAATGTCATTCAGTATGGCGCTGATAATATCTTCTATTTGCATCATTCAGCCTCTGACACAGCCAGAGCTCGGCCGATAGAGAGCCGGTCATTTCCCCATCCATTTCCACTAGGATGACAGATGTCAAGATGGAGACTGGCCATTATTTACTGTAGCAATGTTTTTATCACAGGCAGACATGATGTCTCACTTTCCTCCAGGCTCCCGGCCCACGCGTCACCAGCTCGTCTTTCTCCGTACTTTTGTACACACACACGTTTATTTTCTCTAACCTTACTTTCCAACTCCGAACTGGCGATTTTAACGTATGACATATCAGATTCTGTCAGACGACACCGGTGAGTAAGATTTTGGCAGAACGGATTTTTGTATTATTTTGTTCTTTCCTTTGGGAACCGTGGCAGGTAATCTGGGCCCGAACGTTCTGCACCCCGCCTTCATGTGCGATATACGGCCAGAAGGGAGGCTTGCTCCCTTCCTGTGCAGCTTGGCCGTTTAAGGCCTGCCCTTATCAGAAGCTGCGTGATAAAAGTGTAATACATTATACTGAACTTTATGAGCAACCCGGACCATCACTTCCACCCTGGCAGGGAAGGAAATAAAACTAACAAATCATCATCATCACCCGCTCATTACATTGCACACACAAGACATTAGCCTATTTGTCACTTCTCTTAAAAGTTGGCACTGTTCTGCTTTACGGGCAAAAGTCTCGGAGCGAGGCTATTAATAACACTTGCAGCAGACTTGATACTTGACGGTATTGCGAATAAAATGTTTCTCTTCTCAGTGAGCATATGCACAATCACCCTCCCCAGGTGTTACAATGACTTTGTAATGCACATGCCACAAGTGACTGTAAGCAATTCAAATCCCCTCAGCAATGTGTTTGGTCCTCCCGTCATCCTGAGAACGAGTGCGCAGCGTTGCCAGCTTGTAAGCATCAGAGGTAACCAAATCTTTTTTTACTGACAGTGCATTTTCTCTCCCATCACAGCCCCGGCGCCTAATTAAATGTATTTAGCATCATAAATATTCCAGGGGGACAGGTTGACACAGTGAATTAATGTCTCGCCTCAATACCAGAGCCTCTCTATTATTGGCTGTGGTGAGAGAGTTGCCCAGTGCCTGGTAAATACTCCTTTTTGGGCCTCTTGTTATAAATCAGTTGTGGTGAAATCTTTCTTTCTTCAGTAATATTGTCTGAAAACTTTGGCGCCAATAAAGCCCATTGAACAGAACTGCATTTAATTTGCTTTCTGACTCTGGAACTAAAAACCTACGGATATCGATGAAATCACAAATGCCGATGCTGATTTTTTCCCCAGTCAGCATTTTACTTTGTTCGTATGAACACATCGTGCTGTAATAATACTCAAAGAAAATCAGCACATTATTACCAAAGAGGCTATGGAAAAATGCTCTTCTGTAAGCAGAGGAAATGTATACTTAAAGTCTACCAGTTTCAATAGCTCAACGTGTCGTGCAGAGTGACAGGGTGCAACCCATCCTGATAGTCTATTGTGCCTGTTTTCACCAGCCTAACCCGATCCATGCTGTCACTGTCACCCAGCTGGGGTGGTTCTCAGATAATGCCCCACCTCGCCTCGCTGGTGGATTCACCATTGCCCTCTGCTTAACAAAGCCTCTCACAGGCCCCATAGGAACACAGCAGGGATTTTTGGATGACTTCCTAGAGGTTTGAAGCCCTTCCCAAGTCTTTACCCTTGAAGAGGGAGACGTCTCACAGCTTATTTTCTGCACTTTCCCTTGCCTGACGAGCGTGGAAAAGTGTGCTAGTCTGCTTAGCCATGACCAGAACAAGTATGTAGGTACATCTGCCAAACCACGGTTAAGGGGGGTGTAGAGGGTAGAATTACACGTTATTATGTTCATTTTGAATCCAGATACTTTCCTCATTTTCTCCCATTTTCTCTTGCCTGTGAAAATGCATAGCCATCACTTTTGTCTGGCCTCAACACTTGTAATTGCAATTTGCAAGAGCTAAACTAATTTTACGACACAAGAATACCTGTATTCATCTCCATATTAATAGAAAACAGGAAGTATAAATCCCAATTTTCCTGCAGCCACTGTCACTGGAGATGTTCCTTGAGGGAGAGGGCTGTCTCCTCTCCATTAAAATATTGGTGCTCTCCCCTCGCTCTCCCTCTGGAGCATCCCTTTTGAGCCGAAATCAGATATCATAATTATGAATGGCACCCTATCTACATCACTATGCTTGACACTTCTAATATCCATATATGCCATTGCACATTTAAGTTCCCACCGTAAAGGTGTTCTCTTTGTTGAGTTATAGTATTATATAGAGCGGGTCTCAAATACAGGCCCCTGTGAGTCTCATTTAGCGGTGGAAAAGGGAGGTTTGACTGATAGGCTCATTTGGAATAAGCACAAGTACGTTGTCCTGAAATATCCCCCAGAAAAGAAGAGAACAAACTTTTTCAGTACCCCTGAAACCACCGAGAATCTGAGAATCTTTTCAGCTATATGCCAACCTGTAGACAATAGATGCTGAATAGATTCTGAAAAGGTAACCGGTATAAATTGACATATCATCAGCAAACATGTTAATTCTCACTTAAATATAACGGACATTCGACGTGATCCCTCAAACGCAGTCATTCCATCCATGTTATTTTTACTAAAATGATATTTGAACTTAAACCATTCACAAGTACCAGGATTGGAGTCCGGGCTGTGCACTGCTGTGTTCCTGCATCCTAGTCTGTGTACGTCATTACACCGTGGACAGGAGAATGTGAGAGCCATTGTTAGGTCAGACTCTACAAAGCTACGGCTGTTGTAGGTGGTCTACTCTTCCTCATTAGTAACAACATGAGCAGTGGTCTAATGAACTTAAGACAATGCTAATTAATGGAAGAGAACAAAGGCTTAACATTTTTAAAAAGTGTGAAGCGGTGAGCCTGCTTGTATGACAGCGTTTAAGCCACCTTAATCCGCTTGTGATGCGGCGCATGGTGCCTCGACCGGGTGGCGCCGGGGCAGGTCAGAGGGAGCAGCGCCATACCTCAACTGATACAGTCACCTGCGACAATCCTTTATGGGCTGATAAAGTAAGGGAAGTCTCTCAAGGACGGTGCGCTGACTTGGCGGAGGGCTTCCCCGGGGAGCAGGTGTCAGGGTTGTCTATCAGAAGGCTGAAAGAAGAAAAGGGACGTGTTACTGGGCTCTATTGTACCCTGGTTGTCATTGACTGATCGAGCCCATTTAGCTGGCTTTCACAGTGAATGAAACCACCTGAATAGATGAAAGCGAGACAGCCTTACCGACAAACAAGAAGCCCTGGAATATTCATGGAGGATCTGCGAGGAAAAGATTAATGTATTAGAAATTAAAATGGGGCCCGGACGTATGATCTTGCTCTAACA
Source organism: Lampris incognitus (assembly GCF_029633865.1). Taxonomy (NCBI): domain Eukaryota; kingdom Metazoa; phylum Chordata; class Actinopteri; order Lampriformes; family Lampridae; genus Lampris; species Lampris incognitus. The sequence continues at coordinate 2,821,213 of NC_079221.1, forward strand.
CTTGGCCAGACCTGTGTCACCCGCCGCTAGCGCCTGAAGTCGGCACATGCCGCTGCCAAGGTGGAGAGGAATCATTAAGCACCCTGCCATTGTGTGAGCAGAATAATCAAACTTCACCCCCCTATTCTTTTCCTTTGCACTGACAATGAATAATTCTGGAGCCATTTGCAATGTTAACGGCACCTATCTGGGCCATCCGTGCCTTTATGATAAGAGCTCCAAATATGCATTTCAACAGTCTGAACAGAAGCTACTTTACCGGCATTTCAAAGGACACCTGTCAGTCATCTGAAAGAGCTGTCAGTCTCTGTCACGCAACGGTGCCAGTGAAATGGCCCAAAAGATAATCTTTACTCTCTCTCTTTCTCTCTCTCCACCCCTGTCTTTCAGATCCGAACAGTTACGTTTGCAACGGAGTGACAAGTGATTTACACTGGAAAATAGATTGTGTTTAAACTGAGAAAGGCTCTTATTCTCTTAGGCCAGCTTATTCTGTGCTGGTTTACAACTGTATCAAATATACTATCATAAATGTGATCTAGGCTTCCCCGAATGTCATTATGTGTGATACCATGAGTGCTAGACAGGCTACTGAGCTCAAAGGTGACAATGATAGTCCCTATCTCTTCAAACACAGTGCTGTTCCTGTGAGGAGGGTCAGCTAAGAAAAGGTGGACTCAAACGGGTTTTTATTTCTAAAAGTTTGACTGCCATATGTGGTTTTTCATCATTTCACGTGTCATTGGGTAGAGTCCTCAACTGTCTGTTGACTCTATCATGGAATGCAACACTGCCGTACAGTTAAATCTGTCTTTGGCCTCCATTATCTAACAGAGAAGAACGATCTCTCGCATCACAGAGTAAGTCCCATGTGGCCGGAGTTCTTGTGGAAATGATCCGTCTACTTCTATAATTAGTTTGCTTGCAACACAACACAACACCAACACAACACAACACAACACAACACAACACAACACCAACAGGGCTGTTTTCGATTGTACTTGTAAAGCAACTTCATCGGAGAGAAGGGAACTGAAGCCCCCTACACCTCCACATGTAGGCCAATAATTTGTTAAGCACGACTAACTTGTGTGCCACCAGCTGTTAGTGGTATTTACAGTCGAGTGCAGAGGATGTGCTTGGACCGAGGCTAGCAGGGCCTGGGCGGGACTGGGCCCAAGTCCCACTTCCCCTGTGGTTATTCCATGGGCTAGGACAGCCAGAACTTGTAGTACAAACTGCATTAGCATAGCATTATGTCACAGCATGGAGGTACACACAATGACACTTTATGGGTCATGGAAAAAAAATCACAGTTCAAACATACCCCGGGCGTCTTGATCATTCAGTGGGCTAGGCTGTATACCGTGTACTCGTGATGCTGGGAGTTTGAATCCGGTGCATGACCTTTGTCATGCATCCGCCTTTCTTCAGTATTTCCTCTAATTCAGAACTGTGCGCTATCTAATAAAGCAGCAATGGCCTACCCTTTCACAGCTGGGGTGGCTGTTTCCCAACTGTGCACCAAAGATTGCATAATTTAGGTTCTGGGTCATTATATCATACGTACCAGATATCACTTGCACATGTCAGGCACTGAACTCCACCCCGATTGCCCGGAACAGTTTTCCAATTTGCGCCTGGGACCGTTGCCAAGCCAGTGTCAGTTAAGTTCATCCAGCACAAGTCTACACAGAGCTCTGTGGAAACCCTGATGCTTACCAGTCCAGAATTCTTTGTTGTTTTCCACCGAGTCAGGCCCTTTTCAGACAGAACAAACACCAATTTGACGTTCACATTTTTTTTCTTTTTTTTTTATGGGCACTCCTCTGTCACATAGTTTCCACATCATGTCCCCTCTCGCAACAATATCTTCATTGTGGTTTGAGGAGGACACGGTTCAAGAAGGGACTCAGTCTATGAATGTTCACTTTCATTTCAGAGCCCAGTAGGCTGGCATAATCCCTGATACTGAGCCCTGACTCACCGGGGTGTCTTTACATCGACTGTTCTGTCCCTTTTGTTTCCTTCCACCCTGGAAAAAGATTCGCGCCTGCTCTTCTGGTCCGACACCTTCTCAGTACTCGCTGTCGCTGATAAAAACGACATGAATCCCAACGAAAACGAGGCTGCTGCGAGCCACAACATCAGGCAGGAAAACACCGAAGACAAACGAGCACATGTTCAAATAATGCATGAGCGAATGGAATGTTATACGACTTAATCAAATGAGGGGAATAAGGGAACAAAACCGAGCTGTTATCTCGTCTGCCGTTTTCTCGCCATTTTAAGCTCCTCGCACAAATGAATGTCAATAGACGTGTGTGTACAACAGCTTTCTTACAAATTATTCAGTGAGTACGATTTTGCAGTTGAAAAAGTCACCAGAAAGCCATTTACCTGTGTCACAAATGAGTATGTAATTGAGTCCTTGGGGAAAATAACTCAGCTTAACTACTGGAAATAATGTGTAAATTCAATACATTTCCTAATGAGCTCATTTGAGTTTGCCGCAATTTGCGAGTCAAGGTAGAGATAGAGTTCTGCAGCCGAGTTGAGTAAAACCTGAGTAGAACCACAGCTCGGTTGTAGTCATTAGAATTAGCATATGAGACTGTCAACACTTCTTGGAGGCGCGTTGTAACAATGCCATTTAGCCCCGCATCATGCCACGCCAGTGGAATGAATGCATGTGGTTGGTAAATGCCTCCCACCCCTTGTGACAGGGGTAGAGTAGGACTGGCAAGCCTGGCTCTGACGCACGGAGGAGGCTGCATTTTTACAGCCAGGCCCTGGCCCCTGACCAGGGACCATCCACATCAACACTGCTTACACTCCAGCATACCTCCCAGCTACTGGCCCACCCTGCCAGCTCTACACAGATAACAGAGAGAGGGAGAGAGGAAATAGGGGGATGGAGGGGAGAGAGAGGGAGACAAAGGGGAAATAGGGGGATGGAGGGAAGAGGGAGAGAGAGAGAGAGAGAGAAGCAAAGAGGAAATAGGGAGATGATTGGAGGATGGCAGAAGGCATAGTAAAGATGGAGAGGTACTAGATGGCTAGATGGGTAAGACATCGATGTCTACATCGAGGGTTGGTTTTTGTACTAACATTGTTCTTAGTCTGCTTTTTAAGGATTGCAGTGCTCCCATGTGTCCTGGAAATACCTGCAAATTCATAGCCACGACTTTCCAGTTATGGAAAACACCTGGAAATGGTAAAGCTGGTCAAATAGCCACGAAATATTGTTGAGGTCACGGAAAATTGTCAAGTTATGTTACAAAAGTGTAGCTTTTACCTGCTGAGGTGGCATGCTTCTGGCGTAATGTTTGCCTGGGATTGCATGTCGGTGCTGACGTTTGGGCGGCATGTTCAGTGACAAGCTGAACGGTACACAGTCCGTTTAGAGACTGAGCAAAAGTCCTGGAAAATATCCTTAAAAAGTCCTGGAAAATGGTTTGTAGAAACAGTGGAAGCCTCCGCGATCGTCCCGTCGTGCATCCTTGTGTGGATTTTGAGTGCCACCTCACTAACGGCCCGTCACCGGGGCATGGAGCCCAGAGCAGAGAGAGCAGGCGTCCACACTTAGCAAAGTCTGCAGCTCATCCGGCATGCATGTCTTTGGAAAGCCCACATGCACATTTGAGGCACATGTGGGAATGAGGAACATTCAACTCACACGAGGGGCTGGCATTGAAAATTAGGAAACTGCAGAAATTCCGAGCTACCACAGCAAAGCATCCGCTAAGTTCAACTCTAAATCTATTAAAGGAAAAAAATAGATATCTCTTGACTACTCTTTGAGAAATATGCTTATCAGAACGTGCCAGGGAGAAGGGCGGGCGATGAAAAAGAGCTCCTTTGTTGTTGTTTGTCATCGTTACGTGGAATCCGCCAGCGAGAGCAGGTATTGTTGCGCAGCGGAGCACAGAAGGCCCGAGCTGCATTGTGGTGCCAGGATTTTAAAGCAGGCGCTAGTTATCAATAGACCACAGACTAGTCGACTCACTCGGCTGTGCCTCTTGATACACTTCAGGAACCCCACACAGTCAACAGCCAGGCACCGTCTCACACAATTGGGCATCTTTACTGACAGATCCTTTCTCTCCAGATGAATTTGGGCTTCTTCCTTCTGTCTCTATCTACCGGATCAGCCTGTGGCGCCGCCATACCTGAGCTCTGGGCTTCTCCCTCCAACTCGTACATCATCTGACCCAACTCCGTTTCAATTAATAAAATCCCATTAGAATGTGCCATTTTGGATATTACCGGCTAGACTGTATTAAGACATAATTAACCTTGCGATTTGCTTGTGACAGCAGAAAGGGACTCTGTGAATTCAGCGGCGTGACAGAGCGGCGGGGGAATAAAAGAAGGGCTGAGGAGACGACAAGGCCAGGGCGCTGCTCTGCACTGATCTGCACACTGTGATTACCTGCAGCACAAAACCAAATGCAAAGGCCTTGGGCAGGCTTTGATATTTCCGTCCTTCGTTCGTCTGCCATGACCTGGACTATATCTAACAGACCTAGACTGGAGGTCAGTGGGAATCAGAGGAGAGGAGCGGAGAGGAGAAAAAACACACAGGAGCAAAGAAAAGAAAGGAGAGAAAAAAAGGAAACCACTTTTGAAGATTTCCTCTTCTGTTTGGAGTCCAGATGCAGGCCCCTGAGAGGACAATGGTAACTATCACACACACACACACACACACACACACACACACACACACACACACACAAACACACACACACACACACACACACACACACAGCATCCCTTATCCTCATTATGGCTACCTATGCCCGGCATTGGGTACCATTACCACTCCCTCTGCAGCACTAAAAGCATCGGGATCGCCGTCATCCTGTCCCGGTGCTTATTAGAAGATTACATATTCACAGTCCAGCAGGGCCGGCCCGTAACGAGGAGGACGCAGGACCGATACAGGTTCAGCTCACTCCTCTCTTGGGAAATAAGCCATAGACAATAATGAGGTGTAGCGATGGAAAGAAAGCCAGCCTGCGGTCCGAGTCACAAGTGGACATCCAACACGGTGTATATGCAGTGCATCCGGAAAGTATTCACACCCCTTCACTTTCCCCACATTTTGTTATGTTACAGCCTTATTCCAAAATTGATTAAATTCCTTTTTTCCCTCATCAATCTACATACAATACCCCATAATGACAAAGCGAAAAAGGTTTTGTAGAAATTTTTGCAAATTTATTAAAAATAAAAAACTGAAATATTGCATGTACATAAGTATTCACACCCTTTACTCAGTACTTGGTTGAGGCACCCTTGGCAGCGATTACAGCCTCAAGTCTTCTTGGGTATGAAGCTACAAGCTTGGCACACCTATATTTGGGGTATTTCTCCCATTCTTCTCTGCAGATCCTCTCTAGCTCTGTGAGGTTAGATGGGGAACGTCGCTGCACAGCTATTTTCAGGTCTTTCCAGAGATGTTCAATGGGGTTCAAGTCTGGGCTCTGGCTGGGCCACTCAAGGACGTTCACAGACTTGTCCCGAAGCCACTCCTTCGTTGTCTTGGCTGTGTGCTTAGGGTCGTTGTCGTGTTGAAAGGTAAACCTTCGCCCCAGTCTGAGGTCCTGAGCGCTCTGGAGCAGGTTTTCATCAAGGATCTCTCTGTACTTTGCTCCATTCATCTTTCCCTCGATCCTGACTAGTCTCCCAGTTCCTGCCACTGAAGAACATCCCCACAGCATGATGCTGCCACCACCATGCTTCACTGTAGGGATGGTATTAGCAAGGTGATGAGAGGTGCCTGGTTTCCTCCAGTTCAACCCAGTTCAATCTGGGTTTCATCAGACCAGAGAATCTTGTTTCTCATGGTCTGAGAGTCCTTTAGGTGCTTTCTGGCAAACTCCAAGCGGGCTGTCATGTGCCTTTTACTGAGCAGAGGCTTCCGTCTGGCCACTCTACCATAAAGGCCTGATTGGTGGAGTGCTGCAGAGATGGTTGTCCTTCTGGAAAGTTCTCCCATCCCCACAGAGGAACGCTGGAGCTCTGTCAGAGTGACCATCGGGTTCTTGGTCACCTCCCTGACCAAGGCCCTTCTCCCCCGATTGCTCAGTTTGGCTGGGCGGCCAGCTCTAGGAAGAGTCCTGGTGGATCCAAACTTCTTCCATTTACGAATGATGGAGACCACTGTGCTCTTCAGGACCTTCAAAGCTGTAGAAATGTTTTTGTACCCTTCCCCAGATCTGTGCCTCGATACAATCCTGTCTCGGAGGTCCACAGACAATTCCTTTGACTTCATGGCTTGGTTTCTGCTCTGACATGCACTGTCAACAGTGGGACCTTATATAGACAGGTGTGTGCCTTTCCAAATCATGTCCCATCAACTGAATTTACTACAGGTGGACTCCAATCAAGATGTAGAAACATATCAAGGATGATCAGTGGAAACAGGATGAACCTGAGCTCAATTTTGAGTGTCATAGCAAAGGGTGTGAATACTTATGTACATGCAATATTTCAGTTTTTTATTTTTAATAAATTTGCAAACATTTCTACAAAACCTTTCTCGCTTTGTCATTATGGGGTATTGTGTGTAGATTGATGAGGGAAAAAAAGGAATTTAATCCATTTTGGAATAAGGCTGTAACATAACAACATGTGGGGAAAGTGGAGGGGTGTGAATACTTTCCGGGTGCACTGTGTGTATAGAATATGATATATCATACGACTGAGGGAGCGTCTCCTCGCCACAGCAGATAACGCTGGATGATAAACAGCGAGACGCCCGATGTGATGGGGAGCAGCAGCAGCAGCCACGATGTGGATTATAAAAACCTGCAGAAGAAAGCCATGACATGAGCTATATGCTAACAGGCGTATGGAAACTGAACTTTCTAGAACTAGATTAGATAATCAGCACCTTGTGCTACTTCCAATACACACACACAGGAAACTACAACCACAACCAATTCAACACTCACTTTATGGCTGTTTTGTTCTTGGAATTACAGAAAATGACTTTAGCTCAGAGAGACGTGGGCACAACACACACACACACCACCCTGATCACACAACACACACACACACCACCCTGATCACACAACACACACACACCACCCTGATCACACAACACACACACCACCCTGATCACACAACACACACACACCACCCTGATCACACAACACACACACCACCCTGATCACACAACACACACACACCACTCTGATCACACAACACATACAACACACACACCACCCTGATCACACAACACACACACCACCCTGATCACACAACACACACACCACCCTGATCACACAACACACACACCACTCTGATCACACAACACATACAACACACACACCACCCTGATCACACAACACACACACCACTCTGATCACAACACACACACACCACCCTGATCACACAACACACACACCACTCTGATCACACAACACACACACCACCCTGATCACACAACACACACCACCCTGATCACACAACACACACACACCACTCTGATCACACAACACATACAACACACACACCACCCTGATCACACAACACACACACCACCCTGATCACACAACACACACACCACTCTGATCACAACACACACACACCACTCTGATCACACAACACACACACCACCCTGATCACACAACACACACCACCCTGATCACACAACACACACACACCACTCTGATCACACAACACATACAACACACACACCACCCTGATCACACAACACACACACCACCCTTATCACACAACACACACACCACCCTGATCACACAACACACACACCACCCTGATCACACAACACACACACACCACCCTGATCACACAAGACACACACACCACCCTGATCACACAACACACACACACCACTCTGATCACACAACACACACACCACCCTGATCACAACACACACACTTCGGTAGGTCCGCTACAAGAGGACATTTGTTTGTGTGTACATGTGCAGCACAGCGTCTTTCAGGTACCTTTTGAGACCTTTTAAAAGTTGACACGCTCGCTTTTTTGTTGTTTTTGGCTTTTTCCCCTCTTTTCCTCCCCAATTGTACCTGTCCAATCACCCCACCCTTCCAAGCCGTCCCGGTCTCTGCTCCACCCCCTCTGCTGATCCAGGGAGGGCTGCAGACTACCACATGCCTCCTCCCATACATGTGGCGTCACCAGCTGCTTCTTTCACCTGACAGTGAGGAGTTTCACCAGGGGGACGTAGCGCGTAGGAGGATCACACTACCCCCCCCCAGTTCTTCCTCCTCCCTGAACAGGCGCCCTGACCGACCAGAGGAGGCGCTAGTGCAGCGACCAGGACACATACCACATCCGGCTTCCCACCCGCAGACACGGCCAATTGTGTCTGTAGGGATGCCGACCAAGCCGGAGGTAACACGGGGATTCGAACCGCCGATCCCAGTGTTGGAGGGCAGCGGACTAGACCGCCACGCTACCCGGGCGCCCTCCTGGTTCACTTCTAAAAGCAGCTCTTCTGTGCTGTGAAACAGAGGTGAGCATTACACTTTTTGCACATCACGTCGGCTGTTCCTGTGCACCCAGGAGCCCTGCATCTTCCTTCTTGTCACACACCGTTTGTTTGCCAGTGTGCGGTAATGGTGTCTTCGCCCCTGCATGACCGGGGTGCACTACAGCTGTTAGCGGGGACACGTGCTCTGAAACCGGCCTCGTGTCACCGAACGTCCATTCTGAGGCTCCAGGCCGCTCGAGCTCTGCCCGTAGCCGCACATCGAGTGTCTTTTCTGGCTGCGCTCCACAACAACCCACTGCAGCCTTGCTGGAACCTTCCGGATTCACTCCTTTTTTTTTCTTCTTCTTCTTTTGCACGGGGGGGCTGCTGGAGCCTATCCCAGCAGTCATTGGGCAGCAGGCGGGGAGACACCCTGGACAGGCCGCCAGTCCATCACAGGGCTAATATTGGGAACAGACTACCTTTTTTAGAACATACCCGAGTTTAGAGTATACTATGGTACCCGCACGCCCCACACACTCACTTTTGACAACAGCCTGATGCAATCCTTTTTCTAATCCTATGCTGTTGCAATGACTAGAAGGCGTGTGTGTGTTGTGTGATCAGGGTGGTGTGTGTGTGTTGTGATCAGAGTGGTGTGTGTGTTGTCCCCCTGTCCGGAACCTTCCCCCTGTCCGGAGCCTTCCCCCTGTCCGGAGCCTTCCCCCTGTCCGGAGCCTTCCTCCTGTCCGGAACCTTCCCCTGTCCGGAACCTTTCCCTGTCCAGAACCTTCCCCCTATCCGGAGCCTTCCCCCTGCCCGGAACCTTCCCCCTGTCCGGAACCTTCCCCTGTCCGGAACCTTCCCCCTGTCCGGAACCTTCCTCCTGTCCAGAACCTTCCCCTGTCCGGAACCTTCCCCTGTCCAGAACCTTCCTCCTGTCCAGAACCTTTCCCTGTCCAGAACCTTCCCCCTATCCAGAGCCTTCCCCCTGCCCGGAACCTTCCCCCTGTCCAGAACCTTCCCCCTATCCGGAGCCTTCCCCCTGTCCGGAGCCTTCCCCCTGTCCAGAACCTTCCCCTGTCCGGAACCTTCCCCCTGTCCGGAACCTTCCTCCTGTCCAGAACCTTCCCCCTATCCGGAGCCTTCCCCCTGTCCGGAGCCTTCCTCCTGTCCGGAACCTTCCCCTGTCCGGAACCTTCCCCTGTCCAGAACCTTCCTCCTGTCCAGAACCTTTCCCTGTCCAGAACCTTCCCCCTATCCAGAGCCTTCCCCCTGCCCGGAACCTTCCCCCTGTCCAGAACCTTCCCCCTATCCGGAGCCTTCCCCCTGTCCGGAGCCTTCCCCCTGTCCAGAACCTTCCCCTGTCCGGAACCTTCCCCCTGTCCGGAGCCTTCCCCCTGTCCAGAACCTTCCCCCTATCCGGAGCCTTCCCCCTGTCCGGAGCCTTCCTCCTGTCCGGAACCTTCCCCTGTCCGGAACCTTCCCCCTGTCCGGAGCCTTCCCCCTGTCCGGAGCCTTCCCCCTGTCCGGAGCCTTCCTCCTGTCCGGAACCTTCCCCTGTCCGGAACCTTTCCCTGTCCAGAACCTTCCCCCTATCCGGAGCCTTCCCCCTGCCCGGAACCTTCCCCCTGTCCGGAACCTTCCCCTGTCCGGAACCTTCCCCCTGTCCGGAATCTTCCTCCTGTCCAGAACCTTTCCCTGTCCAGAACCTTCCCCCTATCCGGAGCCTTCCCCCTGCCCGGAACCTTCCCCCTGTCCAGAACCTTCCCCCTATCCGGAACCTTCCCCCTGTCCAGAACCTTCCCCCTATCCGGAGCCTTCCCCCTGTCCGGAGCCTTCCCCCTGTCCAGAACCTTCCCCTGTCCGGAACCTTCCCCCTGTCCAGAACCTTCCCCTGTCCGGAACCTTCCCCCTGTCCGGAACCTTCCTCCTGTCCAGAACCTTTCCCTGTCCAGAACCTTCCCCCTATCCGGAGCCTTCCCCCTGCCCGGAACCTTCCCCCTGTACAGAACCTTCCCCCTGTCCGGAACCTTCCCCCTGTCCGGAACCTTCCCCTGTCTGGAAAGTGAAGTTTCAAACCTGTGTTGGGTCTCGTGACAGCTCACAACTGCATATCAAGAGATGTTGTGCTTGTGTGTACAGAGAAATACAGGCAAACTCAAATTTCTCTCATCCCTTCAAGCACAAAATATGAAAAAGCCTGGGCTGCCGCTACCTGATTCAATCAAGTGTGTTACATTGTATACCCATGGGCTACCGGGTGACTTGTGTTTTAATTAATAATGGAATACCCTTGTCTCCAAGGCATGGCCCTTGGCATTCTTATGGCTTTTTTTGTGTTTTTTTTGTAAACACTTTCAGAAACCAACAAAGATGCTTGGAGCATTTGCTCTGCACACGCTGCCTCCTGCAGCCCGGCTTGATGCACGGAGGTCAGCTCAGCGCTCCAGCTCTGCAACATATCTGTGCATACATGGAAAATGGATTTTCAAACAATTTGTGATTGCTCACACACCAAGCCCCGTAAATTCAACCTCTGCTGCATTACATCCATTTGTTCCGATGAACAAGGAAGCAGAAGAAGGGGAACAAGAAGGGGGAGGGGGTAAAAAGGAGGGAGACAGAAATAAAGAGCAGGAAAATGAGAGTAATGTCCCAAGTAAGCCCAGCACATGGTATGAATGCAAGTTAAGGTTTGGGGCGATGAAGACAGAGACATGGCCATGGGTGATGTGTTGTGAGGAATAACAAGTACAGTGAAGGGTGAAGAGCACGCTTCTTTGGAGATCCCGGACCGGAAGGAACCCTGAGGGAGCCCAGGGGCTTCTGGGATGTTGGCTATGTTCAACCTTTCTCTGTGGCCACGCACACAGCAGCACACCGGTAATGATGGCCCTCTCACCAGTGTGCTGTAGTGGTAATGACTCATATCTTAAAGTCCCCTCAGCACATGCAGCATGCCACGGGCTGCTTCAGGAACAAGCCTGCAAAGAGACAGGAATGAGACAGATGAAGATATATATACACGACTGAATCACACAGAAAAGAAGAATGAAAACATGGAAATGTCAGCGCTGCATGCATACCAAAGTTGTCAGTGGGTTATTAATTGTCATGCTATTTTTTTATTAATTATCGTCAAGTGAAGTTTCCATCAAAACATCGAGAATCAGATGACTGCCACTCAAAAAGAGGTGATTATCTGACTTCTAGATGATTTTTACATTAGTATTTAAGAAAGTAAAGCAGCCGCCGATCAAATATCAACCCTTTGAATTTAAGGCAGTTATATACCTATATTTCAAATGATGCGTTTTATAACGGCACAAACATTTTAATTACTACATATGAGCAAAGTCACAAGTAAATGTGAAGTGATTATTCCTGCCCTCAGAGAAAGGCTGTCTCCCTGTGTTCTGTCAAAAGGTCAATTATGGCCCCAAACCGCTGTGCAGTGACAGTGACCTGGAAGCGCTCCTGATGACCCCACATCCAGGGGCCCAAAAGAGTTGATCATCTAACATGCAGGCTGCCTGCAGCCATGGAAATCTGACATTTGTCTTTATTCAAATGAACACAAACAATATGCATCTCATGCCTCTCTCTAACCTGTGCCAAACACAAGACGTAGGGACCAGCAGTCTCCATGCATCGTCCTGCAAAGTGCGCCTCTGCCTTTCCCTCTGAATAAAACCACACAGCAATCACGCCGGCAGAGCCTGCAGTAACAGAGGGCAGCGGAAGAAGCACCATCGTCTAAGCCGCTAACCTAACACAGCATGTTACAGCTCTGGTCAGCTCGTCGCAGGTCAATAAATGGGGGTTGGACACTATTTCTATTACTATTATTATTATTATTATTATTACTATTATTATTTCTAACGTAAAACTTGGTCACATGGCGTTCACAAGCAAAGTGAAATATCTTTATGTCATGACAGAATATCTGATGCACCAGGTTTTGCATGGAATGACTGTATTCATCACAACCCATTAGCGTGGGAAGGAGGGGGGTGGCTGGAGCCCCCCTAGTGGTGGGTGCACCCCCCAGTAGTGGCAGGTGGCTGTGTAACATCTTAGACCCAGCAGTATGCCTAACTTTTCCTAACATCCATCCATCCATCCATTATCCAAACTGCTTATCCTGCTCTCAGGGTCGCAGGGATGCCGCAGCCTATCCCAGCAGTCATTGGGCGGCAGGTGGGGAGACTCTTGGCCCAGACAGCAAAATGAAACTGGGCCAGATCTGGGCCAGATGTATCACAGCAACTGGGGCGGATCCGCATCCGCCCCAGTGTCTTTTTGCCTCAGTGTCTTTTTTACTTTAGGAGGCCACACTCTGGCCAGAGGCGTGGGGCAGTCTAGGAGCGGATGTGATTGCAATAATGATCTGCCGGAATCGGCGCAGAGGCAGAGGTGGTCTATGGGCCAGAACAACCTCCTGGACTCCAACCAGTCTGGGTTCAGGGTGGGTCACTCGACAGAGATGGCCCTCCTTGCAGTGACAGAATCGCTGCACGCTGCGAAAGTAAACTCTCTCTCCTCTGTCCTGATACTCCTGGACCTGTCAGCTGCGTTCGACACAGTCAACCACCAGATCCTCCTCTCCACCCTCGAGGGGCTGGGTGTCACAGGCTCTGCAATCTCAATGTTTGCATCCTACCTGATGGGTCACTCCTACCAGGTGACATGGAGGGGATCTGTGTCAGAGCCTTGCACACTGACTACAGTCGTTCCACAGGGTTCGGTTCTAGGTCCTCTCCTGTTCTCCCTGTACACGACATCCCTGGGTTCTGTTATTCGCTCGCATGGCTTCTCTTACCATTGTTATGCCGATGACACCCAGCTGATCTTGTCCTTCCCTCCCTCTGACACACAAGTAGAGACACACATTGCTGCATGCTTGACTGACATCTCGGAGTGGATGGCGACACACCACCTGAAGCTCAATCTGGACAAGACAGAGCTGATGTTCCTCCCGGGGAAAGGTTGCCCGTACCGAGACCTGGCCATCACCATGACAACACCGTGGTGTCACCAACTCGGACTGCGAGGAATCTGGGTGTGATCCTGGACGACCAGCTGTCATTTGCTACAAACGTTGCATCGGTTGCTCGCTCCTGCAGATTTCTCCTCTATAACACCAGGAGGATTCACCCATTCCTCATGGACGAGACGGCACAGGTGCTCATCCAGGCTCTGGTCATCTCCCAGCTGGACTACGGCAACTCCCTCATTGCTGGGGCCCCGGCGTCGGCCATCAGACCTCTGGAGCTTGTTCAGAAAGCTGCAGCTCGTCTGGTGTTCAACCTCCCTAAGTTCTCCCACACAGCTCCCCTTGTCATGTCCCTACACTGGCTCCCAGGAGCTGCTCCCATCCAGTTTAAGACTCTGGTGCTAGCCTACAGGGCAGTGAAAGGAACAGCTCCTTCCTATCTCCAGGCCATGGTCAAGCCCTACACCCCCGCCCCACCACTTGGCTCCGCTGCCTCGGGACGCTTGGTTGCCCCGTCGCTCAGAGGCCCCTGCTGCCGATCGACCCGGTCCCAGTTCTGCTCTGTCCTGCCCCACAGTGGTGGACTGAACTCCCCACTGATGTCAGGACAGCGGAGTCGCTGCCCATCTTTCACCGCAGGTTGAAAACTCACCTCTTCAAGAACTACTACCCTGTTACTTGTTCTTACCACTTATTGTATTCACTCATTTAAAAACAAATAAAAATCTCTTTCTTGTGCTTTTACTTTAGCACTG